>NC_143580.1:161021786-161324816 GCF_048544385.1 Mastigoproctus giganteus | reverse complement strand
CCAGGTGGGAAGGAGCAGCAGTGCATAGCACACGCTTCTTGATTAGACCGGGGTTCGAGCCCGTCACCACCAAATACGGACGATGCGGAAAGGTCATGAAATGACCACCGCATATTCTCGGAGCAATATGGCCTTAGTTGCTAATGCTCCTAAAAACCAAATAACAACAACAACAACAGCAACATTGAGCATACTGTGTCTACTCCAGAATTTTACATAGTGTTACTTACGATGGAAATGAAATAGAAAATGAAAATGGATGTTTTGTATTTTTACTAAACAAATAAATGTATAAACTAAAAACTGAACAAACAGTAATCCCAATTCTTGATTTTTTTTTTTTTTTTTTTTTTGGGTTCACTTTCAACATTGTCATGGCTCACTTTGTCTTCTAGTACTATTTTTCCACTCAGTCCATACTGATAGTAGGTGTGGCACCCACACCACATGGAGGAATGCCGCCCCTCTATGTTACCAGGCAGTACGATGTGGTAGATGACTTTCATCAACCAGTGAAATACCACCACTTTGCTTATTGGAGGCTTGAAGTGGTGGAACCCATGTTTAGTCTCTAGAGCTAAGTTCCGGTCAACCCTTCCCAATCTCTTCCATCATGCAGTATGATTGATGAATTTTGAGGTTATGATGAACATCGTGGCAAGATCCAATATTCTTTACATTTCGCGGGTACAGCTCTAAAACGGTGTTTGCAGGCTGGCCGCTAGTTAGTACACTGGACCGAACCTATTGGTAACTCTCTAGGAGGCTTCCGGATCAGCTAGTTTATAATCTTGCTACCTCTACTCTGCCAGATAGTGACTAGGTGGAGTGCGAGTAGTGTGTATGCGGGAAGCATTGTCGAGGCCACGTTAGTCAAGGATCTGGGTATATTCTTATCACGTGTACACCCTATCCAAAAATTTCATTACTTCATACAGCATGTCCCACCCACTTTTTCTTACTGTTGAATACACCATGAATTGTCAAACCAATAGAGCAAGGTTATCTGCGAAAAGATCTAAATCTCCCAAGCACTTCCTAATTCATTTCACAAATATACGTGGTCTCAGTTCTAATCTCAACAATGTCCATTTCCACCTGCAGTCTGCCAAACCCCATGTACTTTTTCTGACAGAATCTCAGTTATCGGTTGATTCAGCTACTGCTCATCTCAGATGCCCAAATTATTCGCTGTATGATTCCTTTCGCCTCAAAGGTGGTACTTGTGCATATGTCCGTTCTGATATTCCCTGTCAGAGACTTGGCAATTTGGAATCTCCTCTCTTTGATCTTCTCTGGCTTAAAATCTCTCTACCTCATTGTGTCAAATTCATCTGTTGTCTCTACCGTTCTCCCAACTCCACTAATCACTTGGAGCTCTTTGACTTTCTCCAGTCCAACTTTCCTAACAGTGAGGTAATTTTCCTTGGTGATTTTAATGTTCACAACTCCAGCTGGCTTCCGTTTTCTAGTCACACCGACCCAGCAGGTCGAGATGCTGAGGCTTTTGCAACTACCAATGACCTAGCACAGATTGTTCATTTACCTACAAGAATACCAGACAATCCGAATCATACAGCCAATACGCTTGATCTTTTTCTCACAAACAACCCTTCTAAGTACATGGTCGAAGTGAGAGGTCCTTTAGGAACTTCAGATCACAGCTTGGTGATTGCCTCTTCTCCAATGGAACCTTTATCTCATGGCTATTCCCAACCTCGTGTTGTTTGGCATTACAAGAATGCAAAATGGGATGACCTGTGAGACTTTTCTTCTTTTCCTTGGTCGGATTACTGTTTCAAAACTTCTGATGTCAACGTTTGCTCAGATCGTTTCAGTGAAATTATTCTTGCAGGAATGGAATCCTTTATCCCACACTCCACTTTAAAATCTCATCCTTTATCTAAACCTTGGTTTTCAAATAAATGTGCAAAGGCTGTTCAAGAGAAGAATGTTGCATATCGTAATTGGCTTCTTTCTAATTCTTCAGTTTCAATTTCTGCTTACATCAGAGCTCGCAACAATTGTAAAGTAGTTATTAATCAGTCCAAACTTGAGTTTGAATAGGTTAAGAGTAGAAAACTTGCTTCTTGTCCTGATGGTAGCCGAGCATCCTGGTCTCTTGCCAAAGCTATTGGCTGCAACTTTTGCCCATCTCTGCTCCCACCTCTGTCCAAACCAGATGGTTCTGTTGTCACTTCAGCCAAGGATAAAGCTGACTTGCTAGCATCCCATTTTTCTTCCAGCTCATGTATTAATGATCTTGGTAAAACACCTCCCACCATTCCCAACACGCTCCATTCAGTGCCTCCTGTGGTCTTCCGTCAAAAGGATATCAGAAGGATTTTGATGAATCTTGATGCTAAGAAAGCTCCAGGTCCTGATGGTATTTCTCCACTTGTTCTCCACCTGTGCTCCTGAACTTACTCCTATTCTTTGCCGCCTTTTTTCACTTTCTTATTACAAAGGTGTTTTTCCTTCTGCTTGGAAATTTGCTCATTTCCAGCCAGTTCCTAAAATGGGGGACAAAACCCTCCCATCCAATTATCGTCCCATTGCAATTACTTCTACTCTTTCTAAAGTAATGGAGAAATCAATTAACCGCCAACTCTTAAACTACGTAGAAACCTTCCGTGTGATCAACGATCGCCAGTTTGGATTCCGTCAGTGTCGATCGCTGGTGATATTCTGGCTTATGTTACCCATTTATGGACTAATTCAATGGAAAGGTTCGGTAGTTGCTCTTGACATCTCAAAAGCTTTTGATCGTGTTTGGCATAAAGGTCTTCTAAACAAACTTCCATCTTATGGTTTGCCAACTGTTTTTAGTAATTGGTTATCCAGTTTTCTCTCTGACTGCTCACTGAGGGTGATGGTAGATGGCTCTCTGTCTTCTAACTTCTCCACTAATGCCAATGTTCAGTTCTTTCCCCCACACCTTTCCTCTTGTATATTAATGACCTTCTTCCATTGACAGGAAATCCTATCCATAGTTTTGCCGATGATAGCACATTGCATTCCACTTTCCATTTTGAGAAACCTTGTCTTGCTCAATCAGCTTCAACTTCTCGAAAATCTGCTACCAATTCCTTAAATACCAATCTTCAGGTAATTCTCCAGTGGGGCAAAGACAACTTAGTTGATTTCAACCCTTCTAAAACTCAGTCTTGTCTTATATCTTGCAAAAAGGATTCTTCTGCTCCTATGCTTATCTTTAGTGACACTCCGATTTCTAGGCAAAATGATATATCTCTTTTGGGGATTACCCTGACTTCTAATCTCTCTTGGCACAAGCACATTACAAATATTGCTTCCTCTGCATCTAAAAAACTTGGTTTTCTCTTTCGCTCCCGGCGTTACTTTTCTTCCAAACAGCTGTTCACTCTGTATAAATCGCAAATTCACCCTCCCATGGAATATTGTTCCCACATCTGGGGTGATGCCCCCAAAACCTCTCTCAGGCTTCTTGATTCCATTCAGAAGAGGGCAGTTAGGTTAATTAATGATTCATCTCTAAAAGAGTCTCTCCACTCGCTTTCTCATAGACGTACTGTTTCTGCTACATGCCTCTTCTACAGATACTTCCATGGGCACTGTTCTTCTGAATTGGCTTCTATAATTCCCACTCTCTCTTTCAAACAGTCCGAACACTTGCCGCCACCAGCCAACATCCATTTACTGTCCAACTTCAAACCCACAGAACGAACTTTTCATCTTCCTCATTTATTCATTCAACTGCCATTTTCTGGAACAACCTTCCTTCATATGTATTTCCTGAAAATTACAATCTACAGAAGTTCAAGTCCAATGTCAGCAAATATCTTCTTTCGTCTTCTCAACCTCCAACCCAAGCACGGTACTAAGTACTATAGGTTCTGATACCTCTCGTGTTTGGGGTTCACAAAAAAAAAAAAAAAAACACAATTTTCTCTGATATTTTCTTTGGCATAAATCAATGGCATAGCTCAGAGGAGATACAACAACACGTCCTTTATATCTCCATAATGTGGGCTTGCTTTGTGGGATGCTGTCCATAGTATGGAATCATTGACTTATCAATGGATACATTTGATGGTCCAGGAGCTGTGCATCACAAGAGAGAAAATTTTTATTCAAAATGTCCATAAATGGACGCACTTTGGCAAACCTGTCATCCTACCATATTTTGGTATTATCCACAGTGTGAAAGTATTTCATTATCTCTTCAAATTAGTTTCAAAGAATCAAATTCACTACCAGTTCATTACGTGTATCTAACTCAGTAGACGGGGACAACCTGCGTCGTGACACACTGCAGTATCCAGAAAGTAATAATATTGCATTTAAAATTTTCATCTTGTCAGTTCACAACATAAATAGGTCGTTACCCGCTTGAGCTGCATAATTCACCGTTTCGATTGTTAATTGATCTATGGCACCATTATTCAAGAAGAGGTCAAATATTTCATGATGAGCACATGGAACATCAGCAAGCAATGGTTTATATGAACATTTTTCAAAATTATTCTCCTTTTGAGGAAGATCCTCAATGCACCACAGCCACAGTTTGAACTTTTTTGTAGCAATGTAGCAACAGATTCTGGTAGTGTTGAAGCCACTTCACTAATTGAAACGACAATCTGATTATAGGGTAGATTTTGCAATTGAACATCTTCATCGATGATGCGATTATTTTCTGGAGATGAAATGTAAACAGTTATTTCTTTCTTAGTTTTAATGACTGGGTCCTGGTCTTCATCTAGATCTAAATTGTTACCAATGTCTGATTCCAGGGGTTCCTTTCTATTTGTTCTAAAAGCTGATCCAATATCAACCCAATGCAGGGGGCGGGGACGAAAATTTATGGTTAAAAGATAATAAAATATAAAAATATTGGTGACATCCTCTAAAGAGAGAATGTTTATGCAAATGGAAAATTACTTATGAAGACCTATATTTTCACTTTTATTCCCGCTAAAAACACCCAAGGCCTGCAAAGTGAAAAATAAGCTCTTGTATGATATTCAGTCTTTGCTTAAAAGTTCCCTTCCAAATAATGGAAGTTTATCAATTTTATTCTATATATACATATAAACATGTAAGAATAGATAAATCTGATAAAGTTTGCATAGATGGAGGTTAAAATTGCTCAAAGAGCCAAGGACTAGAAGGGTAAGGATAGTAGAAAAAAGGAAAGTAATGTAGATTTGAAAAAGGTGAAAGAATTTTAATATCCTAAAAATTATGATGAATTAAGAAAATTATGGGCTGAATTGCAAAGCCAATTTGGAGAGTGAAGGAACTGTAAAGTAAATTTATTAATGCCAAATGATTAAACAAAATAAAGTAAAATAAAATAAAGGTGGGAAAGCTGTCATCAGATATGAGTGGGCAAATTTAGTTATAGGTCAAATATAGGGAAAGCAATAATGCAAAGTGGGCAAATTTTAAATTTGCCCACCCATATCTGATGACAGCTTTACGACCTTTATTTTATTTTACTTTATTTAATTTAATCATTTGGCATTAATAATTTTACTTTATAGTTACTTCACCTCCAAATTGGCTCTGAAATACAGCCCATAATTTATTAATTAATCATAACTTTTAGGATATTAACACACTTTTGCCTTTTTCAAATCTACATTACTTCTTTTTAGGTCCTCCTTTTGCCCTCAGTACAGCAGCTATCCATCGTGGCATTGATTCAACAAGATGTCGAAAGCGCTCGGGAGGTATGGCCAACCAAGCTGTGTGTAATGTGGTCAGCAATGCAGGTGTGGGGTACCCATACCTGCATTGCTGACCACATTACATGCCTGATATGCTTTTCCATAGTGGGCATAAATTTTCCATAGTGGGCCACAAGTGCTCTATTGGATTGATATTGGGGAGTTTGGAAGCCAATCGATATGCTGGAAGTCAGAACTATGTTCTCAAACCATTCCTGCTGACAAGTGCCCAATGGCTCGGCGCATTGTAATCTTGGAAGACATTATCGCTATTCGGGAAAAGGTGTAACATAGCAGGGTGTACACAGTCAACAAGCAGTTGGCAATAGTGGAGACCAGTGATATGTTGTTCCACATGCACCAGGGGTCCAAGTTCCTGCCAGTGAAACATGCCCCACACCATACAACTGCCTCCGTCCTGCACTTTTGATACCATGCATGATGGATCAAGAGCTTCATATCATTGACACCAAATCCGTACACGACCATCCATGGTGTGGAGTAAATAACGTGACTTGTCTGATCAGCACATCTTCCAGCCTTCTAACATCCACTTGCATGCTCTTTGCACCAGGCGAGTCTTTTATGCCAATGAACCTTGATTAGGAGAGGATGCCATAGGGGTCGTCTGCTGGTATAGCCCATACGTGCGAGCGTGCAATGCATGGTCATGCCAGATATTGTTCCGGGTTGGCCCATGTTGTATTGGGTAGTCAACTCTTTAACAGTGCTGCCCCTGTACGAATCGTCGGACCCAGTGCTCACCTCTAACAACCTTTCACTGACCTTTGCAGTTTTGCCGTTGGATCATTGTTTGACCATTTTGACAGCAGTCCTGGTACACTTTAACTACAGTGGCTCTCGAACACCCTACAAGTTCAGTCGATTTGGGAAATCGAGGCACCAGCTCGTTGAACACCCACAATCTGCCCTTTATCAAAGTCCAATCTTTACTTTTACCCATCACACTCAGAATTTTACTACCTACTGAACCACTGACACCTTATCTAATAGTTGACTTACTCCGCACTCTTGTACTTCATGTGGTCAACGGGCCGCATTCAGTTTTCATAGCAGTGGTAATAATTCAGTGATCACTGAGTATATATATACATACAATAATGTATATTATGTTGAATGAAATGTAACATTCATGCAACATAGGATACAAATGGGATGCCCTCTGTTGCATGAACATAACCAAATATTTTTTCACTATTCCTCAGCAAAATAGGATGATATTTTACATAAAATAACTATCTGAAGATGATAACCAGTACATATATTATCACTTTACACAATATTTACATAATACAGTCTGTCCCCAACATATGTAAGAGATATGTTCCAGGTCTTCTTACGTAAGTGGAGTTTTATGTAACTTGGGAATATGCAAGGACCAAAAACAGTATTCCTACATAGTACTAGGCTCTGCGTAGCGTGGCATGGCACCACTTTGCATAAACCCCTAACTGTCCACGGGAAGCTGCATTCCATGAGCTGTAAACTTGGGAATGACTAATGAAATATTGTTTCTATAGCCCTGATATGCCAAAATTACAAAAACAACGTATCCTCAGAAGAACGAAGAAAAATAGTTATATTCCCTAACAATTAAAAACTTTATCTGGGTGCAGCGGTGAAGTAGTTGGAGTGACACATAAGAAAACATAAAAGGAGGAAAAAACATGCTATTGTACTGTAAAAACTGATATGTATTTTGTATGCCGTGTAGGCTTTATAAGGGCTACTAAGGGAAGCAAAACCAAAGTGTACATATTTAAGAAAATAGGTCTAAACCACACAATGAATCAAAGTCTACACTTCAGTGAAACGAACGTGAAGCATTAATAAGGTACAATTAATCACAGGATGTAGGCTGAGTAGAGGACAGGGAGGCAATACATGATATGAACTCGTTGATCTTCATCTGTTTCGTATGCTTTTTTTTTCTCTTAATAAATTTTGCGATAAGTAAGCTTGAACCTTTCTTTCTATTTTCAAGAAACATTTGGTGTTTTCATCCATTCCATCAAACATAGAGAAACCTTCCTGAATTTTACAAAACGCTTCTGCCATTTCCTTTAATTTGAAGTGTGCTTCTTGGGTTGCTCCGATTCCTGAACAGATTTGTCTCTCCCTTGCTCCCCAACTGTTTGTGCATTCTGCTGACTAAGTCTCCTGTTGTTAATTCTTTACCTCATTCATCCATAAGCTCATCTGCATCTTCATTCCCACAGGACCAGCTACAACTCTTGGGCTAAGTTTACAATTTATTTGGTAACAGAAGACATCAGCTCACCTTTGTTGAAGCCTTCGTTGTTAAGCTCGGAATGTTTTAGAAGGTTTTTTTCAAACTCCGCTCATCCAATTGTCACATCATTCCAGGCTCTTGAAATGTTGTGTATTCCATCAAGGATGTTAAACCACCTTTCTTGAGTGTTTGTGCAAAGTTCAATAAGTATACTGGTATTCTGCTTAATTATATTTAAACAAACTATGCTTAACCAGTGCAGGTGCACTGGTTCTATGCGTCTCAGAGTTAAAATACAAAGTAGCTACCCCAATATAATTGGAGGGGTACACAGGTGAAAATTAAAATCTCTAAACAGTCCACTAAGGATAAAAAAATTTAAAAAACTCAGAAAATGCTATATATAAATAATTTTTATTTTTGATATAGCATTTTTTGTTGAACGGGAGTGCATGACAGCCCGAGGCTTAACCGACCAAGACACCTTGAACCGCACTTTATGGCGGGAAAAAATTCCTAACAAGAAATAATAGGCTGAGGAAACCCATTGTAAATGGACACACTCCTCTTGAAGAAGAAGATTTTTTGTTGAACAATAAGAATATATACTGACTTACTTGATATCAATTACTTTGTTGTGTGAATCCAGTGATGAAGATATGAAATCAATAAAGAAGAATTTATGTGCTGTGACTCTCATCTTGTCAGTAACCAAAGCTAGCATGTCCAAACAACCAAGGAACATAACTCTAATGTGTGACCTGTCGGACTCAGCCCTAAACCTGTTAAGGGCTGAGTCTGAAAGACTTTTCGTGTTCCACATTCACTGGATGATAGCAGAATACAAAAAGTAAGTAAGTGCAATTCAGTGATCACCCCTAAATGATGTCCTCTAATGAAAAACAAATCAAAAATGGAATCTGTAGAATGGTGAATTTATGGAAAGATATAACATGAAATTAAATTAAACAGATAAAAAATATATATGTACAAAAAGTTGCTAAAAAAACAAGTCTGTTTATGTTTATAGTGTGTTACATTACATCAGCAAATATTAATAATTGACCAATTTATACCGAATGATGCATTCACGCAACACAAGACTTGTCTGTTCTTGTTTAAACCTGTAAGTCAAATGCACAATCAGTTTGACTCCAAACAAGTTTAAGCATCTGTGCAAATCGTCTGGTGATCGGATGCAGTGTCTCCCTAATCTTGGCGCCTCCGTAGCCAGGTGGGAAGGAGCAGCAGTGCATAGCACACGCTTCTTGATTAGACGGGGTTCGAGCCCGTCAACACCAAATACGGAGGATGCGGAAAGGTCAGGGAATGATCACCGCATATCCCGGAGCAATATGGCCTTAGTTGCTAATGCTCCTAAAAACCAAACAACAACAACAACCCTAATCTCTTCTGCTTAATATGAAATTTGGGGCTGATTTTGAATTTTGACATTTTTTTTCAAGCATCATGGCATGGAATAAATAAAGGTATTGAAGCATAAATGTGAATATACAGTTAGTCCCCGACTTACATAAATTTTTACTTTCTGTATAATTTTTAAGAGTAAAGTCAAATGAACAAACAATAAGTATAAGTTTTTATTTTCGTTGCCATACAAATTATATTAGATAATAACCTGCAGCGCAACTACAATCTAGGTAAATAACTCGAGTTAACATTTCATTTTCTGCATTAAAAATTCTGAAAAATATTCGAATCAACATGTTTGAGACAGGTGAACTACACTGAAGCACTTCAGAGGAACCCCCACAACGTTCAAGCCACATGGACTGTGTCTCATTCGGCTATTTCTTCGGAGAATTGTATTCTAGTCCTTCGTCTCCGCATTCCACTTCCTTTCCTTCCTTCCCTCCTTTCTGGATTGTAGAGTCAGTTCAGTTTTGTTTGAGAGCAAAGTGGGAGATTTTGTTTGCATTTTGTATGCAATATTTATTATATGTCGGGTTATTGTGGAGAAATTGAAATTCACATTGTCCTACTATTTTCAATGAGTTTGTATCAAACTACCATCATATAAGTGTACGCTTCATTTACATGTTGTAAGGTGTGACAGCATTTCTTGTAATTTAATCCTGTTCTCTCTGAAGTTATTTACAGAAAATTTCATTTTTAACCATTATCATGGTGCCACCTAAGAGAAAGAGTGACAACGGTACTAGTAAATCTACCAAAAAAATGAAAGCAATCGATTTGGATCAGAAAATTAAAATAAGGTTATATGAAAATGGTCAAACACTGACAAGTGTTGCACGAAATTTAGATTTGTCAGTATCAACAGTGAAGGGATTGGCACCAATGAAGCAACTATAATAACCAAGGCTAGAACAGGACTAATAAGACATGGAAAAGTTATTACACCACCTTTGTTGCGAGTCATGATTGGTTTGATAGGTTCTGTAAGAGAAGCGGATATCATAAAAGTTTTCATAAGTGGTGAAGCAGCAAGGGCAGATGGTGAAGCTGCCGAAAATTTCAAGGACAAATTGGATGAAATTATAAGAAGTGGTGGTTACTTGCCACAACAAATATTTAATGTGGATGAGACTAGCCTTTCTTGGAAAAATATGCCTAGTAGGACTTATATTTCTATCGAAGAAAAGTCAATGTCTGGGTTTAAAGCTGCCAGACAGGATAACACTCTTAGTGGGGGGAAGGGGTTACATAGCAGGGTTATAAACTTAAACATTTAGTGGTTTATCACTGAGAAAACCCGTGGGCTTTTAAGGGCACTGACAAGAAATCGCTTCCTGTATACTTCAGGGCTAAATCAAATGCCTGGGTGACAATAACCATGTTCGAAGAATGGTTTCTAAATGTGTTTGTCTCTGAAGTTGAAATATATTCATACAAATGTCAGTGCCGTTTTAGGTATATTAATTTTCCTTGACAATGCTCCCGGTCATCCTAAATATCTAGATGATCTGCACAACAACGTCAAGGTGGTATACTTCCCTCCAAATACAATGGCTTTGATTAAACCAATGGATCAGGCAGTTATCCAGGCATTCAAAGCTTATTACATAAGGACACCATTTTCTGGGACTAAATGCAACAGAGCAAGGGAAGATGGATCTGTGGAAATTTTGGAAGACGTGGTGAAGCATCTGTATTACTATGGTCTTACCAGCTCTGTAAGGTCACACATTAAGTCATATTAATGCGTGACATTCGATAGCCAGGTGGGCAGGAGCAGCAGTGCATAGCACACGCTTCTTGATTAGACCGGGGTTCGAGCCCATGACCACCAAATACGGAGGATGCGGAAATGTCAGGGAATGACCACCGCATGTCCCCGGAGCAATACAACCTTAATTGCCAATGCTCCTAAAAACCAAATAACAACAACAACAGCATGACATTCGAGTGTCAGTAAGATTACAAAAGTCATGTGTTAAGTCATTACTGAATTACCATGACAGGGTTCGTTAATAATAAGTTTTTCCCCTATGTGATTTTCCAATGATCATGGAAGAATATATTAATGGGAAGAAATCTTATTTCTAATAGTTGAGTAATGGATTCTGTATAATTGTTGGGGTTTGTCTTGAAGAGTAGCAGTATGGCCTTGCATTATATAATTGTTGTTTGAAATGTGTATTCAATTTTTAATAAAAAGTATTGTATATTTACAGTAAGTCTTATAAGTGCATCAAGATGACAAGGCTTTTTCCCTCAAACACAGAAATGCCATCATCTAAGAGGTATGCTGTGTTTATATTTATTACCATTTGAACTTAGTATTCTCTTTTAATTTTTTTATTTATCATTGGTATGCTTATTATAAACCGTAGTTAGCTTATTTATACTATATTCCTTTTTCTTTTACCTGCTTTATGAAGATGTGGTTAGGTGACTACAGTTACCCCTTGACTTAGACACCTGTATGTGGTGAGAGGACCTCCAGTGATTCTAGTCTGGAGAACTGGCATTACTGGGTTCTATTGCCCACCATAGGATCCAAGCTAACAACATAGGAATCTGGTGTGTTTGCCATGCATTATGGAAACTTGTAAAGGAGGATCCTAATGGTTGAGTGGCCTAGCTTCAAAACACCACTTTTACCTCTGCTTCAACAAGATGGATGGTCCTGAGAGGGCTCATCCAGGATCAGTCATCTAATGGGTTCAGTTGCAAGGGTCAAACATGGAGAAGCTATGTCCTTACCCTCATGATCCATGGGACCAGATGCAGGCTGGAAGAGGTGCAGGTATGGTGTTCAGGGTAGTTCTTAGGTGTCTGCTCCCCACCAACCACATTTCGGTTCTGTGTTCAGTGGGGGGGGGGCAGCATTGAAACAAATAAAACTTCTTGTGAATCCTGATGAACTAAATCTTTGTTCTGGGACCACAGCAAAGTGGCCTTGAAGAGAACAGGTGGTGAACCTGCATTTCAGGTCCACCACCTAGATTCCCAATAATACATTCTATCTCTGAGAAGCCCATAGGAGAAAATAACACCCTTCATTACCCAGAGAAGCAAATTTGGAGGTGGGGTTTATCATGATTCCTCAAAATACTGTGTTCTGGAGACATCCTTGTTGAGAACAAATGTGAAAAACACTGAGAACAGCTCCACTGAGTCACCTTTATCAGGGGATATCATTCACAGTAACACCCCATGAGGTTGTAACTAATCTCATACTATCAGATTAGTTGCATTCAGATCAATGAGTTCTTGAAGTGTCTGAGGATATCTATTCTGAATTAAAGTTCCCACTAGAAATGCCATCCTTAGTTTCACATAACTGCCAACTCTCTGGATTTACAACTGAGAATCTTTTTTTTTTTTTTTTTTTTTTTTGACTCAATTTCAACCCCCCCCCCCATTATACTAGTTGGGAAAAAAAAAAAAAACACACCATTTTTATAATTTTTGTTATTTATTTATTTATTAACATAATTGAAGATTTATTTTCAAGTTTTAACTCACATTGCCAGTAGTGTAGAAACATGAGCAAAAACATCGCCCTCTCCTGCCAATAAATTAGTAAATACCTTCCTTTTTTGTTAGTCATTAGTACAGCAGACTAGTGAGAGACAAATGCAGGGACAATACATGTTGAAATCAGAAAAAGTTTGATGTGGTAAATCTTTACTTTAAGGTGCTTTATTCATATGATAAAGGGAGGGGGAGAGAAATGTCAGTGCAAGTTTACATGCACTATCGAGATGATTTGTATGCTGATGTAGTCAGTGAAGTGTTGCACCAAATGTTTATTAAGCTCATAGCAAAAGCTGTATAGATTTATGAATAATTTGGTAAATTTCAGATTTACTAAGGTGACAATCAGCTTTCCATCATGAGTTCCCAAGACGTGTGTGTGTGTGTGTGTGTGTGTGTGTGTGTGTGTGTGTGTGTGTGTGTGTGTGTGTGTGTGTGTGTGTGTGTGTGTGTGTGTGTGTGTGTGTGTGTGTGTGTGTGTGTCCTTATAGCAGTTGAAATTGTGCTATCTCCAAACAGAATTCATAGAAAGAAAGTTGCCCATTTAGGTTATTAGAACCATTAAATTAAATAATATTTAACTTAAAAAGATTCATATTTTGAAGAACAATTTCATCTAGTAATGCTATTCATAGAACAACTGATTTATAACAACTCATTTACAAAAAGATATATATAAATAAATAATAAAAATACAAAGTTGTTCAGTTACTACACAGCATTATTGAAGGTAAAAAAAAAATATATTTTGCAGATCAATTCTGTCAGTTAAAAATTTCAATGTGAGAACTTACGAGACTATTACGAAAGGAAAAAGAACTAGTATGTTTAGCAGTCCTCGGTTGGGGAACTGAGAAGTGCACAAGGAAGCATGAAATATTACAAGTTATCTCAGGGCATTCTTGGAAATTTAATGATTCCTCACAACAATAAGCAGTCATGGAATATTCAATTAGGTAAAAAAAAAACAAACCTGATTTCTTGGCCAAGTCTGAGCTGCGTACAATGGATTTGCAATTGCAGATCTATTTCCCCAGTTGCAAGTGCTCCAGGGGAAACATTTTTAAAAAAAAATCTCTGCAGTAACATCATTCTTCCTACAGTTTCTGGCCTTAAACGAGACTATTGAGAAAAGTGCATTAAACTTATCCTCAAAAGGGCTTGAATGTCTTGAACCACAGAACAAGCCCTACACATAGGAAGAATTAAGAGCAGCACTCTTTCTTTCAAGTGCTGTTGGGCCAGATGACAGATATGAAATCTGTCATCTGACCCAACAGCCAACATGAAATGATGAAACAACTGTCAACACAATCTAATGAACATCTTCTAATTTTATTTAATAGACACTTTCTTGATAAGGAATACTGTATTCATGTCAAAAGGCAGGAATATGAGAATTCATACCATTTTGCCATTAATGCAATATTAATTTCAACTTTAAGGTTGAAATTAATATTGTAATTTCAGCCTTAAAGCATTACTGACCAACGTTGAGTTGCACCAGAAAAGAAATTGTAAAGTTTTTGTATAAGACCAAAGAATGAAATTGCTCCAATGCAGCTTTCCACCGCATATATACCTACCAAATTAAGGGAGTGTGCAGCACATGGAATGGAATGTAATGTAATGTGCAAGATGATTGATATTCATAACATGCACTTGAAGCCCTTTGTAGCATCCTGACATGTTTGATACATTGTTATAAAACTGTCCTCTTAGATTAGCTACATCAATTCCAATTTGTTCAAAGAATTTCAAGACAATGTTGGCAAGAGCTTCTCCAGACTATCGTCCTATCATTTTGACAAGGTGTTTGTGCAAGGTCATGCAAAGAAGGGTCAGCTATTGCTCTGTGTGGCATATGGAAACAAATGGTATTTTATCCAGGATACAGTGTTGCTTCTTAAGAAACAGTCTACTTTAGATTATTTAAAGAGACTTGAAATGTAGTGTTGGCGATTTTCTTTGGTGATTTTGAATATTAAAAGACCTTCATAACTTTGGTCCCAGGTGTCCACTGACTGCAAACAGTGTCTTATGTTGACAATGGCCATATATTACATATTCACGCAATATGTGAGTGCAACAATGCTAGGAGTTTGGTAAATAAATTTGTTGAATTTGAGGTATTGGTCAAAACATCAAAGGCAGATATTGGTGGGATATCAGTGATGGTGTCACACAGATATAAGGAGTGCAGAAATGGAATTGGGGGAGTACAATTTGTACACGAAGGATAGGCATGATAGGAAGGGAGGAGGGGTTATGCTATTAGTTAGAAAACACATAAAATCCAAAGAAGTACAGCCAGTTGACATGGGGGGGGGGGGAAGACAGAGCAGTGTCAAGTCAGTTTGGTGTGACATAAGCACTAGGAAAACAAAATTGAGAGTAGGAGTGTGTGATAGGCTTGATGACTCTGATGGGGGAAACAACTGTAGAGAGAAATAGTGGGCCAGGAAATCAGTGTGTCTTATAATGGGGGATTTTAATTGTCCAGATATTGACTGGAATTTGTGGGTTGGTGACTAACACACTAACAAGGCTTTTGTGGATTTATTGGATGATTGTTTTCTACAGGAGCATGTTCAGGAGGAAACTAGAGGGAGTAATACTCTTTATCTGATTATCAGTAATGATTTGTCATGCATTAAGCATCTGCAAATGAAGGAACCACTAGTTGTCAGTGATCACATTGTGGTGGAGTGGGATTTACTCAGAGACATAACTATAATCACAGGTAAAGTGAAGGGTTTTTGCTTTCGTAAAGGTGACTACAGTGGTCTGAGATAGTTTTTAAATTCTATATGGTGGGACCAACTGATGATGATGTTACCAGCAGCAAATTCAAAATGGGAAGCATTCCAAGACTTAATTTTGGAAGCTACTAGGCTTTTCATACCAACTAAGAAATATTGTTCAGGGTTTAGGTCTAAATGGATGTCAGATGACCTAATGAGACATGTGGCAGAGTAGAAAAATGCATGGGATACATATAAATTAACAGGTGACATGGAAGCCTATGATAGATATAAGCTGGTCTATAACCAAATCACAAAGGAGGTTAGGCAGGCTAAGGTAGATTACGAGAAATCTTTGGCAAAGGATGAAAAGAAAAACAGCAAAGAGTTCTTTAGTTATGTTGTTGTTGTTGTTTGGTTTTTAAGAGCATTAGCAACTAAGGCCATATTGCTCCGGGATATGTGGTGGTCATTCCCTGACCTTTCCGCATCCTCCATATTTGGTGGTGATGGGCTCGAACCCCGGTCTAATCAAGAAGTGTGTGCTATGCACTGCTGCTCCTTTCCACCTGGCTCCGGAGGCACCCTTTAGTTATGTCAACTCTAGATGGACGGGGATGAATCAGATTGGTCCACTTGATATTGATGGTTCAACTTTTGATGATCCTGCTCAGGTAGCTAACAAACTAAATGAGTATTTTGCATCTACATTCGCACATGAGGAGTTATTCAGGGAGGGGAATGCCAGAGGTGAAACTCTGGCAATGAGCTAGATGATTTTGTAATAACTGAGAACAAAGTGGAGGAGAAATTGTTGAAGATAAACATAAGATAGGCACCTAGGGTGAAAGGGATCTATCGAGTTATATTAAAGGAGGCAGTAAAGAAAGTAAGCAAACCCTTAGCCATAATTATCAGAACTTCCTTGTACTCAGTGGAAGTATCCATAAACTGGAGATATGCAAATGTGATGCCAATTCACAAAGGAGGAACAATGTGGGTAACAAGTAATTACAGACCTGGTAGTTTAACTTCTGTTCCAGGGAAATGAATGGAGGCATTGGTTAAAGAAGCATTACAGGATCTTCTAGACAAGACTGTAGCATGGGTTTTTTAAAGGGAGGTCTTGTCTGACCAATTTGATTGGACTACGATGTGGTCACAAAAGAACTGGATACAAAAATTATTTTGATATCATATACTTGGATTTCAGGAAAGCTTTTGATACTGTTGCACATGGAAGACTGCTGTACAAATTGGAGCAATATGGCATTAAGGGCAAGTTGCTAAAATGGATAAAGGGATGGTTGAGTGCGAGACGACAGAGATTGGTAATCAGTGGACACTGCTCTTCGTGGATTAGTGTTATTAGTGGAGTTATTAGTGATCTGATTGAGGTGTATAATTGTTGTTTTGTGTATTCCTCAATGATATTGATGAAAGTATATCAGACTTAGTGTCCAAGTTTGCAGACGATACGAAGGTTGGCAGGGTTGTTAATGACAGTAAAGACAGTATGCTACTGCAACTAGATCTTGATAAGTTGGGCAAATGGGCTGAGAAGTGGCAACTGAAGTTTAACGTTGACAAATGCAAAGTACTGCGTATGGGTAGCAGTAACCCTAGAGTGACGTATCAACTGTGGTTACTACCCTAATAGTTGTAGAGAATGAAAAGGACCTGTGTGGGTAATTGTGCAGTCAGATATGAAGTTTCCTGAGCAGTGGAGATGGTCTGCAAGAGTAGCTAATGGTGTCTTGTCAATGATATACAGGAATTTTGCTAGCAGGGACAAGGTGGTGATTATCCCATTGAGCAAGGCAATGGTCAGGCCACACCTTGAATACAGTGTACAGGAATTTTAGGAAGGATGTAGAGTTGCTAGATTGTGTACAAAGATGGGCAACAAGATTGGTGAGGGGAACAAAGGGTTTCTCTTACCAAGATAGGCTTAAGTTCTGCAAAGCCACTTGCGAGGTGATCTGATTGAGGTGTATAAGTCCTTGAATGGGTTGAGCAAGCTGAATGCTGATGGAATTCTTTCTTTTGCTCAGATTAAGAATCTGAGGGAGATTCAAATTGAGGAAAGTCAGCTGGGGAATAAATGTGTGGAAATTTGCATTGATTGTTGGAACAAACTTTCATCGGTCATTGTGGAAGTTAATAGATTAAATAAATTCAAGGAAGAAGGGGGACAAACATTTGGAATGAATGGATGGGTGAAATGGGAAGTTTTTTTTTTGCTTGATGCTTCCTAAGTTTGCTTTCTTGCATCGTATGCCTCTGCTAATGCTAATTATTTAAATGCTGTTTAGTGATTGTTGTATGCTGTAGCATACTTGTGCATTCCTGTGTGTATTACTCATTTCATTGTTATGTAGACATAGACTAGTAATCTTCACTCCATCTGCAAAAATTAAACATATTGTTTTAAATTTTTATGGCAATGTTTTTAGCTTGCTACATGTAATGCACTTCTACCATAATATTTAAAATCGTGACTCAAATTTTAAATATAAAATAGTAGGCCTCAAACAAAAATCAAGGATACAGTCAGTCCTCGTATAACACGTGTTTACATTAACACGAATTCAATCATACACAATTTATAAATAGGGGAACGATATCTTATATAACACTAACCGAATTCGCTTATGCACGATTTGCCTTTGTGTTTACAAGGAATGGCAGTAGAACACAGAATCACCACAACCGAACGCAACACGATAGGAATGAAGAGAAGATTCTGAAAACGTATTTATGTTTTTTTTTATCAGTGAAAGAGAAACTCATTTCACCATAATAACGTAAAAACCAACACAATTCCAGCTATCGGTATAATTGCAAATGCAATTAGATCAAGTTTATAACAGATTTCACTAGCAGAAATGCAACTGGAAATTGTTTTTATGGTAGTAACCCCTAGAAATGTGCTTTAGTAAAATGTGAGGTGTTAATAGTGTATCTCTGCCTTTACGGTGTTGTTTATTCAGTTGCTATACGCGTGCAGCTTTGTTTATGTGTATCAGGCGTGCCTCCTCGTTTTGTAATTGTGCTTTATTCTCTAAATATGAGTAAAATACTTAAAAGGTGTGAAAAGGAAGCATCCTGGTGAAGACACTACAGATTCAGAGAGAAAAAGAAAAGCAATATCGATAAACGGAGGCGGACTGGGTCAAAAATTCTTACCCGGGAAAATTTGTAGTGGCCTCATACTATGGTTTATGGCCAAAATCACACCGGCCTCCGGCCCACCGGGGTTTCCCCGGGAAGGCTTATGACCGTTCCGCCTCTGTTGATAGAGAAAAAATATGAAATTGTGAAACACTTTTGAGTGAAATGAAAGACCATGTGATATTGCATGTGCTACAGACCTAAATGAGGCAACGCCGAGAATTAAAAAAAATGCAGAGAAAATAAAAACTTTCATAGCAGGAACAACTCAAAGTGTAATTAAAATTCATTAGATCAAGACACAAAAAATTGGAAGAGATGGAACAGCTGTCATCTGTTTGGATAGAAAATCAAACAAAAAACAAGTTTGCTTGCGATAGAAGCAAAAGCATTAGCAATATTTTATTGTGTTTGGTAATGTTTTGGTTACAAATGTGTTCAATCTTGGGTGGTCGGCACCTAACCCTATTTTTTCCATGGGGCCTGTTGTTTATATTGCACGAGGGTTTCTAGGAACACAACTATCGTGCTATATGAAGAATGACTGTACTTCTGTTGGATAACCTAGAAAGCCTTATTTTTTTCTTTAAATTATGAGTCTTAGATCTAGGCCACTAGAATAATTTTGTAACAATAGTTTATTTCCTATATATGTAAATTTCTTCAACTGAAATTATGGGAAAAAACTATGTACCAGGTACATAATGAGTTGCTGCCACTCTGCTCTGAGACTGATAGTGTCACTGATGTCACAGCGGCAGCCATTAAAAACGTCTTTACTGCAGGAACTTATTATGAAACTGGTACAGTAAAATAAATAAAAAAAAAGTATTGCTACATTATTTTTATTGAAAAAATAATTTCAGTACAATGAAATAATTCGTATAAAATATATTATAACAACACTAAATTTATTGGTCTATGGTAACTGAAATAAGATATATAATTTTGACGCTCAAATGATTTTAATTCCCGAGTGAATACTCCATCGATTGTTGTTCCATTACGTGTAGTATTTGACTTAATATCTAAATTGAAGACATCTTTCTTAAATTTACAAAACTTCTTTCCAGCCTCAGAATTTAATTCTAGATTGAAATCACCAGCGAGAACCATAGGAATACGATCCAGTGGTTCTTCCAATAATTTTGCACCTTCAATGGAATATGGCATCAAATTCTTGTTTATGAATTTTTGAATTATATCTAACGGCATCCTTGGAGTGGTGTATATAGCAACGATGAAAATGGATTCACTATTGAATTTGCACAAAGATCCACAAATGTCTCCAATTTCATCTGATACCGCTGTCGCATTGCTGCTATTATGTTGTGGAAATATATGTGGTGTACTGATGATAGTTGAACCTTTACATTGTTATATTGCAATACCACCACTACAAACATCTGACCTTTTAAATTGAGTCACACATTGGAATGGTTTAAGTAACATATGTTCAGCATTATCTAACCACGTTTCACTTAATATCAATATTTTGAATTGCTCTAAGATTGTGTCCATTTCGATATCTCGAACATGGGCCCGTAAACTTTGTAAGTTCTTTGACGATATAGATATACTACTTTGTATGAAATCTTGCAGTTCATCCTGTAGAGATGGCAGCTTATTATTTTTCAAGCGAAAATTTCTATATTACTGGTAGCTTTGCCATGTTGAAATATGAAATCGGCGTGGGGGTTTGTAATATATAAACCTTGCAATGAGGTCACTCGAGATAACGCCACACATGCAAGTTGCTGTTGATGATCTTTCTCATAATTACATACAACTTTGTCGAAGGTCCCTCCTTGAGATTTATGTATAGTCAAAGCACAAGCACATACTAAAGGAAATTGTGTATGTCTACATGTTAATTTCCTGTTCTTGAATGGAATTGTAGTTGATTGTTTTATAATAGGTACAGATTGACTAGGTAAATGTTAATATTTTCCATATTGTTTATAATGAGATTGAAAGTTATGTCCTATTTTTGACTCAGGAAATTTCATCCATACTCATTTAACTGTTTCATCTTCCTCAAATTCAAAATATACAAAAGTACCGATTGCACCATTTACCAATCCATTGACCACATCTATATTTGTAGTAATCATGTACAGTTTTCCTTTCAATAATAGTAGAATGTATGGAAGTCCTGCAGTTTCAGTCATTGACATTTTATTTCGCATATTTGCTAATAGTTCTTCAGAATGATATCTGTTGTATAAATCTTGTGCAACCACTTCATGGGTTTCATCTGCAACTAAAGCATTTGTATTATAGGCATACATCACAATTTCTTAAAAATAGTTGAATCCCTTGTAGACATAAATTAGTAGCATCTTCTTTGGTAACAAATCTCGATTCTGTAATTTTAAGTTCATCTGGTAATAATGCCTCTTCATAGCCTATTTTTCTAAGAATTTTAGAAAATGTACTATCAGACTGCCGAACAACTTGTACTAATTCATGAAATTGTAGTGAATGCCATAATTTTGGAGCAATCTATAATGACTTGTTCATAAATTCTTTCGATTCCGATATAGAATGAGTAATGTTAGCTGTTATTCCTACTGATTTACATGCAATTTGCGAAGAATTTTCTGCAGTATGTATTTCCATAATTTTCATTGCCATGTATAGCAAATGTTGGGGAGTTACTCCATGACCATCAGATCTACAAATTTAACTCGATGCCATCATAAAGGGAGTGATTTTAAATCAATTTTTAAATTTTTGCGTGTGTCCCAATTATATAGCTGGAAAAGAAAGGTCTTCTGCATGTATATCAAATATGAAACTTGGAGATGATTTCTGACCCAGAGCTATACATAAATATTTATCTTCAGACCATAATAATGTTTTTGTTGAATCAACAATAGTTCATCATCATTATTGACAGGTTCCATTATTTCATCTGAACGTTCCTATTCACTATCATCATTTCTCCCCATGAAATAGTCACTCAACTTTTATGCCGTAGAATTTATACAAAGGTGAATTTATCAAATACCATTTCCATATTTTCACTATTTTCTTCTGCACATACATAAATCATATCTACATCCTTGTGGATATGATTTATGTATGAGTCTTCTCATACATAAAGGGTAACCGTGGTGATATCAAATGCTTAGTTACAACATCCAGTGGAGGCAAATGAGTAGGATATGTTGGATATATAAATCCATTTGATGTGGCCATGGTTGGCATCCATCCCTCTTTTAATGAAGCACGTCATGAACGTACTCACTCCTTGTAAATGAAATTCATTTTGAAGTAAATCATATGAAGTTGTTGGAAATGGTTTCAAATCTAATTTTTTTTTTATTTATTTTTTTTTTATTTTTTATGTAAACCCCAAACACAAGAGGTATTTGAACCTATAGTACTTAGTACCGTGCTTGGGTTGGAGGTTGAGAAGACGAAAGAAGATATTTGTTGACATTAGACTTGAACTTCTGTAGACTGTAATTTTCAGGGAATATGTATGAAGGAAGATTGTTCCAGAAAACGGCAGTTGAATGAATAAACGAGGAAGATGAAAAGTTGGTTCTGTGAGTTTGAAGTTGGACAGTAAATGGATGTTGGCTGGTGGCAGCACGTGTTCGGACTGTTTTGAAAGAGAGAACGTGAATTATAGAAGCCAATTCAGAAGAACAGTGCCCATGGAAGTATCTGTAGAAGAGGCATGCAGCAGAAACAGTACATCTATGAGACAGTGAGTGGAGAGACTCTGTTAGAGATGAATCATTAATTAACATAACTGCCCTCTTCTGAATGGAATCAAGAAGCCTGAGAGAGGATTTGGGGGCACCACCCCAGATGTGGGAACAATATTCCATGGCTGGGCAGATTTGCAATTTATACAGAGTGAGCAGCTGTTTGGAAGAAAAGTAAAACACTGATAGTGAAAGAGAAAACCAAGTTTTTTAGATGCAGAGGAAGCAATATTTGTAATGTGCTTGTGCCAAGAGAGATTAGAAGTCAGGGTAATTCCCAAAAGAGATATATCATTTTGCCTAGAAATCAAAGTGTCACTAAAGATAAGCATAGGAGCAGAAGAATCCTTTTAGCAAGATATAAGACAAGACTGAGTTTTAGAAGGATTGAAATCAACTACGTTGTCTTTGCCCCACTGGAGAATTACCTGAAGATAGGCATTTAAGAAATTTATAGCAGATATTTGAGAAGTTGAAATTGAGCAGGACAAGGTTTCACAAAATGGAAATTTTGTACACTAGTTTTTCAAACTCACTGTCAGCGTGTGTAGACACTGTAGGGATGTAATCAGGAATCTCGTTATTAGCCATTTCTAATTTTGCTTGTTTTCGTGCACGATATTCCTTCATTTGCCCTCTTGTAGTTTGATTCCTGATAAGTCTCAAGGCAAAGTAGAACTCTGTGGTTGAATTTCATTATTATTCGGAATAGTTTGAATTTCTAATTTCCTTTTCTTCTGTCCACAATATTCCTTCATTATTTCACTCAAATTTTTTTGGGTGCAGTTTGAGAACTCCCAGGCATAACGAAACACTCTTGTTGAATTTCATCTGGATTCACATTTTTGTCCAACTTCCCTTTCTTTCTTTCACCATATTCCTTCGAACACTGGGCTATAGATTTTGGCACAGTCACTCGCGTATTAATCATTATGCAGATATAACAGTATAACGTAGTGCGTCACTACTCAGTTGTACTTGTCACTGCAACTTGTTGCGGTGACACAAGTACAGTTGAGCAGCGTCACTGCACTTGTTGCTTACAATTGAGTTTTCTTCGGCGCATGTGTTGTACTTGTTGCATCACTGCAGACAAGTACAATGCATGTGCATCGGGTTTTGTGACGATCTCTGGGTAACGTAATGCTTTTTTCCAAATAATGCCGGTAAAAACGTTTTTAACTTCAAAATAAAGGTAAAAAATTTCAGAAAATTTTGGTTGAAAAAGGTTTTAAGTTTGCTTCATTGTGGAAACAATGGTTGTTTTATTTCAACATGCTTTTCTTTCTAGCTTATCATAATGTCTTATATTTTATTGCAGCAATTCTGTCAAAGTTCGTCCATTGAAAAATATGAAGATAGCCCTTGTTGGAAAGCCAAAAAAATCGAAGACCGATTTGGCAAAACAGATAGAGGACTTTGGAGGGAAATTAGTTTCAAAGGTTGATGATAGCATTCTCTGTGTAATTAGCAATGAAGGTGAGTTGTATGAATATTTAAAGGTAAACAATTAATAGAATTAATTTCATTCTATGTAGTCCTAAATTTTTCATATAATAGATGGAATAAAAGTCAGGAATGCTGTTAGTCACTTGTGTGCTCCAGAGTTTCTGTTGTTTCAGGTAAGTCAGCAAAGCCGGTATGTATTTTACAAGGTGTAAAAGTAGACAACGTATAGCCCTCCTACCTGAGGGGCTATACATTATTTATTCTTCTTATTATTTTTTCAAAATATTTATTCTTGGGTTCGTACGAAATACCGTACAGAAAATGTGATGTATATAAACCCAAGTTACCTTGGGTTCATAAAATCAAGGCTTATCTATAAAATAATAATGTATTACTAACTTACAGAGTGGATTAATTATTCAGCAAGAAATAGGTAAATATTGTGAGCCACTCTTTGCCTAAACTTTTATTAGCTGCTGATGTTTGAAAGCCTGATCGAAATGCATCACTTTGAACTTACAACAATTCTTTTCAATCTAAAAAACAAAAATTTTTAAATTTAATATTAGCTGCTTACATTACACCATAAGGTTGCATGAACAGTTATGTCAAGTGAAAAGGAATTTTCACTTGACATAACTGTTCCATAATTCTAGAATTCCATAATTCTAGAATTAAAATTATGGTGATTCCTTTCATCTCGCAAATCTTCAATTTTGAGACCCTCTAAACATGCAATATGAAACATACATAGTACAATAAAATGAATATTATATGAAATAGCATAAAAAAAGTGTGATGACAGAATATTACTTTAACTAAATAAACCTTACTCTAAATAAATAAATTTCACTTAACTATGTGGAATAATAAAAAAATATATATAAAATCTACCTTCTCTGATGGGATTAAGTGGAAAGAAATGCTTCATGGGTGTTTTTATGCTTGTGAAGCATTCCATTTGCATTATTTTAGGTAGTGTGAGAATAATGGAAGGACTATAATATAAACAATAATGGATGAAAGGAAAAAAGAGAACAGATGAAACTGTCTCTTCCCATTGGGGCTGAATAGTTACGGAAGAGAAGAAAATTAGATTATTAATGAAGTAAAAAAACAAAGAAAATTATTGAAAGTTCAGGTGTGATTATCTTGTTCATTGAGGGTTTGGATATCATACTTATATTCAAGGAGGAAATTTGATGAGGGTGGAGGGAGGATTTGTACAAATGACTGTACATTTCATTCTTCTTAGAAGATTACTGGTCTGTGAATGTTAATTGACCGTTTGATTGATCTAATTGCCATCACTTCACTTGTTTTAAATCCACATTTTGTTTATTGCTTGTCAAATATGATTGATTGACTGACGTTATGAAGTGTTTCCTGATCCTTAAAATGTGCAGCTAGTTGCGATTCTTCTATTTTTTATTTTTTTGTTTTTGTAATTATGTTTTTGTAATTTGGGAATGACATAGTAGTTCTTGTACTTCCAATGTGTGGGTATGTGTAGTTGCATTATTGTTGACTTGAATTCTTCCTGCACTTTAAGTATGAAACATTTTTCTAGATCTAAAAAATGCTAGAGCAAATATTGAGTTTATAAACACTTTCTGTAACATTTTTTTGATTCATTGTGATTCTATCCCTGGATATTATTATGTTCCATTTTGGTTTTTATCCAGTTCTCTTCCAATTTCAAAGATTACTGAAAGAGGTATTGCTGTCATTTGAAATATTAAGTATTAAGATCTATTTCTTGTGTAACATATTTTTCTAAAGAGAAATATTTAAAATGTTCATTATACATATGGGTCTTAAACAGCTATTGGAAAATATTGGTAGGGAGGGATACAGAACATTTGAGATTGCCCATCATCTTGTTCTTAAATTAAAAATGCTAATAGATGTCAAAAATCAATAGCATCAGAAAATAAATGGACAATATTGAAAAGCTCTGATTTTCCTGTAACCATTAAAAGTACAAGGACCAGTACAAAAGTAATGCCTCCTAATTTTTGCTTTCAAAATTGGTGCCTAGATCATTTTGCCTGTCACTGAGTGATCACTAGAGGTCTCTAGTTTCACCACATTTAGTGGCACTGTGATTGGTCTTGTGATTGCAGCACACAGTTCAGAATGGTGATTGAATTTCTTACCAAGGAAGAAGTGACACCCTATAAAAATCCATACACATCTCAAAAATGTTTATGGTGACAGTACTGTAGATGAGAGTACAATTAAAAGATAGGTAAGACAATTTAAGAGTGGGAAAAGTGACATTGTTGAAAAGTCCCGAAGTGGCCTGCCAGTAACATCAGTGACAACAGAAAACAAGAGCAGGATCGATGCCCTGATCAAAGAGAACTGCCCACACTGCAACACGTGAATTGTGTGATGCAGTAGGTATAGGGGAACTTGCTGTGATAACCATCATAAAGGAACTTTATGATGGTTATCACAGCAAGGTTTGTGCCTGGCGGGCACCAAAAATGCTGACACATGAGCACCAAGAAGCTGGAAAGTCATCTGTATGGATGACTCCTTTTCTGTCAAAAGTTGTCAGATATATTTGCACCTTTAAATAGCTTTTTTCAGAACTGACTATGTTTGTTTTTATTCTGTGCATTGCTAATTAAAGTATGAGCTTAAAAAAATTTAACAAAAGCAATTATTAAATCACAAATATCTTACATTAAAAATATACACACTTTAAATATCTAAACATTAACAGACAACAATAATAAATACTTAATCTAAAAAAAATTATTTCTCAACAAAATGTAAAATAAATACAAAAACGATTTTAAAATCATCGAAACTGTAAATAAGCAGTATTCATAAATAAGTAAAAGTGCAGAAAATAAATAAAGCAGGTGAGATTTTAATTGTATAAAAAAACTGGGAATCCATATGGGAACACATGCCACCACCAGCCAACATCCATTTACTGTCCAACTTCAAACTCACAGAACCAACTTTTCAACTTGTTTATTCACTGAACTGTTTTCTGGAACAACCTTCCTTCATACGTATTTTCTGAAAAATACAGTCTACAGAAGTTCAAGTCCAATGTCAACAAATGTTTTCATTCGTCTTCTCAACCTCCAACCCAAGCACAGTACTAAGTACTGTAGGTTCTAATACCTCTCATGTTTGGGGTTTACATAAAAAAAAAAAAAAAAAAATTTTGAAGACAGATTCATTTTTCAAGCCAATTCATGATTTTCATTCATAAACGGGCAAGTTTTTTAAAATTAAATATAACATATTCTTATCAATCTAGCGACTGGCCACCACCCAAGTATTGTTTAGACTGATTCCAAGCTTGTAGAAATATTAGTAAATAAAAGATAATCGTGAAATATTCAGCAACACCAGTGTGAAATATAAGTACTGTATGCATCACAGTCTTGGCTAGAGAATGCAGTTTTAATTGTGTGTGGTCGTGTCAGGTTATTCCTAATTGGGAAATAAGTTGAAGCTTTAACTTAAAAATGGGAAAGCGTCATCGCCTATTTCCTTTAATGAGCCTTCTGTAATGTCTGTCGTACACTGTTGATGGCCTAATTAACTGTCCCCAAACTTCGAGGTCACTGACTTCACATGTTTAAAGCTACAGAGTTGGAATGTGGAGTCATATAGCTCTTCTAGGAATCTTATAAGTTTTAAAGTAAAAAACATTCAGGTCACATCTCGCCAAGTGTGTAGTTGAAATATTTTTGTTTTGTAAACTGGTTGGTCTTTTTTTTTTTAACTCTTTAAAAAGGACAGCCAAATGTCTTTAATGTTTCCCCCGATCGAGTGTCAATCCTATTAAACTCATTAAAATACTTTTAAACTAAAGGAAACTGCAAAAGAGTGGGTAATAGAAACGAAATATGCCAGATTTTGTGCAGAAAAAGGTTATTTAGGCACTGAACTCGAAGTTTCCATGAACACGATAAAAAACACAAACTCATGCCAGTATAATAATGGCATACTCCAAGCGCTTTAAAATATTTGTGCAATATTTGCTGTCCTTTCATATTTACTAGAGATTCTTATTCTATTCTAATAGCTTTAACTAAAAATTTCCTGAAGTGCTTTTCTGAAATTTGCTTATTTGTTTCTTTCTTATTTCCTGTTCACCCTCATCATTAAATGCAAATTCTGTATTCCGCAGTATGTCGTAATTTTATACACACACATATTTTTAATTTAATCTCACTACTTTTGTTTCATGATGCAGTGCCACATTACTGCTCAGTCAGTTGGTACTAGAGAACAAAGCATTGTCTTATGATACATTGCTGCTCAGTCAGGTGGCAATAGAGTACAAAGCATTAAGTTTTATGATGCAGTGCCACATTGCTGCTCAGTCAGATGGCAATAGAGTACAAAGCGGTAAGTTTATTTTATTATTTGAAATACCAGAAAATGGTATGAAGTGACCACTGAGAAATTCATGGATGGTTTAAAAAAAACAATTAACCAGTGGATGGTTGATTGCTGGAACAAACTTCCATCTGTTATTGTAGGAAGTGGATGGTTATATACAAGGAAGTAAACAAACTATTGGAGGGAATGGAATGGTGAAATGGGATTTTTTTTTGGCTGATGCTGTCAATAGCGTTTGTTTCAAAGAATAGTAAGATACAGAGTGGACACTCTCATAGACGATAATGTTAATTCCTTTTACATGTTAAAACGCATATGGCGCACTATGGCCATAGTTGCCGATGCGCCTAAGAAATCCCTAAGTCACCATGGTTGCTTGCCTGGCAGGGCAACCCACTGATGAGTGGGTAGTTATAATTATTGCTTATTAGCATATAAATTAACTCTGATTAAGCACAAAATCACACCAACTCTTATTTTAGGGTTGAATAAATCAAAGGGGAGGGAAACACCTTGCCAGAATGGATGAAATTCATGAAAATACACAGACACATTGCATTTGCAGATCAATGTGGATGTGTTAGAATTACTTCTTTGAACTGTTCCCATCAAAGAGAATTTTGAATGTCTAACACCGTTATAATTTCATTTTCAAAATTTAAAAACGTGTCCCTTTACCGTACCATAATGGTTCCACTATAAGGTAGCATTGGTAAACATTCATAAATCTTAAAATTGAACAACAGCTTTCTTTTTAGAACTGTCCCAAATTAATATGTTACCATTAGTACCTGCATGGTTAGTTCAAAAAGGTAAAAATGTCTTTTATTTGTAGTCAGAACCAGTCATGCTCACAAAGTATGACACCATAATATACAATATTTTATGAAAGTGAGATTACCCCATTTCTAAACATAAATGTACATAATCCTTCCTTACAGTACAATGTTTTTGCAAGTGTTCACTTGTTTGGAGAGGCCTGGATTGAATTCATCACAGTCTGATTTTATTTTAGTGTTGGCAAATTTATTTTATATTTTTTGTGTGTATGTGTACTCTGATTGTTGTCGTAGGGAAATATGTTTTATTTAAAATACACAAATTTGTTGCATAAGCATCTGGCTATGGACAGTGTTGTCGTTTTTAACGGCTATCGCGCTAGAATTGGCTTGTTGTTTTTTTTTTTTTTTTTGAAAAGAAAAATTGCAGGGATGAGTTTATTACTGTGCTAACAAGAGACATATCTGAATTGCCGATCCTTTGATCCTCGCATATGGCGTTCTGATTATTTATTTATTTATTATTATTATTATTTTATTATTTTTTATTTTTTATTTTTTTTTTTGGTTTTTAGGAGCATTAGCAACTAAGGCCATATTGCTCCGGGATATGCGGTGGTCATATCTTGATTAGACCGGCGAACCCCGGTCTAATCAAGAAGTTTGTGCTACGCATTGCTGCTCCTTCCCACCTGGCTATGGAGGCGCATGGCATTCTGAACATGACACTGGTCAGGTTCAGATTGGGAGGGACACTTCCTGTAATTAGTGTTTATCCCGTAGTGTTAAAAATGGGAATAAGCAATGACCAGGCAGAGTAAAGCGTCTACTTCGGTCACTAAAAAGCATTGTTTTGTTAAGTTTATGGTTTTGAGGTTCATTTGCCATTTTCACAACAACATTCTACCCTTGTCTGTTGCCTTGTTTCTATACAGCCAACAAGACCTGGACTTTGTCACTGGCCATGAATAATACATTTTATATGTACTGTATCTGTTCTGATTTTGTTTGTGGTGGGAAAATTTGTTGTCAAGTTAATTGAAGAAGTAACTTGGGAAATGAATTTTCGAAAAAGTTTACTGGTGAAACTACGTTACGAACATTTTTTACGATGCCAGAATTTCCAATATGACTCTGTTCGTGGTTCAAAGGTGCCTCCGTGGGCAGGAGCAGCAGAAGAGCATTCGCTTCTTGACTGGGGTTGGAGCCCGTGATCACCAAATACGGAGGATGCGGAAAGGTCAGGGAATGACTGCCGCATATCCCAGGAGCAATATGGCCTTAGCTGCTAATGCTCCTAAAAACCAAATAACAACAACATCGTGGTTAAATTAGTTAATTCAATTAGTGATTGTCAAGAAAAAAGGTCAGGTTGCGCACCCCTCCCCCACTTCGGGAGGGTGTCAATCTCCCGTGGGATTCAACTTCTACTCCAGACCAATAACACCCACCATCTGTTTACCGAGCGAGCAACAATACAAATGCTGTTACAGCAAAGTACTTTTACCGGTAAATTTCATTTAAACTTTTGCGTGCTTCTCGTGCAGGTTTTCTTTACCTTAGCCAATCCATGATATCCAGTTTTGATACTAATATATACTGCTATAGAGTTATTTATTTATTTTACTATTCTTTGCATTCTGTTGCCATTTGACAGAATGATTTGTAATTTTATTACTCTGGTGTCAGTATTTTTTTTTTTTTTTTTTTTTATTGAAACTTTGTTGAAAGGTCATTTACAGATCAGAGAAAGATATATGAATTTCAGAAAGTTATTTTTCTTGTCTGCACTTTTTTTTTTTTGCGCTTTGTGAACAATGAATATGCATCCTCCTCCGAATAGAGAAGGATGCATTGATTTGTTTTGTGCACAATGCAATGCCAACTTTGTAGCGATTCTGTAATAAGTGATTTTAATTCGAAAATTGTAGATCTCTTAGTACCATTTATAACTGACACAATATAATAGCGTAGCTTAATTTGTAGTATAAGTAATTTTATTATTAAATGTGAATTATTATTCCAGTTTACATTCTGGACATTTATGAATGGTCCATGAAGTTGGCGATCGTCAAATGTATAGGTTGTAATAATAATATGTTACTCATTGCTGTAGATTTATTTTATTTATTTATTTATTTTACCATTCTTTGTCTGCATGGGTAGCACAGTGGAGGAACTTTAATGGGCTTTTTTCACTCCATGACTAAGTTAGTCGGTCTCAGGCATAGATAGAAAATTTTTTTCTCCAGAAATGGGGGTTTTTTCGTCCAGCAAACAGGCAAATCGAACAGAGAACTCTGGGGTTACTGCTTCCCATATGTAGTACTTTACATTTGTCAATGTTAAACTTCATTTGCCACCTCTCAGTTCATTTGCTCAAATTTTTTAGATCCTGCTGCAGCAGCATACTGTCATTAGTATCCTTTACAACCCTGCCAACCTTCGTATCATCTGCAAACTTGGACATTGAGCTTGATATACCATAATCAGTATCATTTATAAAAACAGAAAACAACAATGGACCGAACACTGAACCCTGAGGGACTTCACTAATAACATTAATCCACGATGAGCAGTGTCCATTGATTACCACACTCTGTCTTCTCCCACTGAACCATCCCTTTATCCCTAGCATCAATTTGCCTCCAATGCCACACTGCTCCATTTGTGCAACAGTCTTCCATGTTTTTTTTTTTTTTTTTGGTAGTTGTTGGCGCATAGGCTTCTATGGCCATAATGCACCTCCCAAGGTTTTTGCAGTACTTTGATTCAAGCCTGAGGCGGGAATCGAAGCCGCCACATTTGGGTTGCCAGGCAGGCACTTTACCCACCCGGCTAGTCTTCCATGTGCAACAGTATCAAAAGCCTTTCTAAAATCCAAATATATATGATATCAAAGTTATTCCCTGCATCCAGTTCCTTTGTGACTACATCATAGTATCCAATCAAATTTGTCAGACAAGACTTCCCCTTAACAAAACCATGCTGTGTCTGAGCTATAACTGAACTCTTGTCTAGATGATCCTGAAATGCTTCTTTAATCAGTGCCTCCATTAATTTTCCTGGAACAGAAGTTAAACTAACAGGACTATAATTACTTGTGTCAGCTTTGATCCTCCTTTGTGAATTGTAGCCACATTTGCACATCTCCAGTCCCCTGAGTCCAAAGAAGCTTTCATAATTATGGCTAAGATTTTGCTTACTTCTTTTGCTGCCTCCTTTAATATAACTGGATTGATCCCATCCACCCTAGATGCCTTTTTTATGTTTATCGTCAACAATTTCTCCACTTTCCTCTCAGTTATTACAAAATTATCTAGCTCACTGCCAGATTTTAATTCACCTCTGGCATTCCCCTCTCTGAATAACTCCTCATGGGTGAATGTAGATGCAAAATACTCATTTAGTTTGTTAGCCACCTGAGCAGGGGGGGGAGGCGCCTCCGTAGCCAGGTGGGAATGAGCAGCAGTGCGTAGCACACGCTTCTTGAATAGACCAGGGTTCGAGCCTGTCACCACCAATTACGAAGGATGCGGAAAGGTCAGCAAATGACCACCGCATATCCCCGGAGCAATATAGCCTTAGTTGCTGATGCTCCTAAAAACCAAATAACAACAACAACCTGAGCAGGATCATATACAGTTGAACCATCAACATCCAGTGGACCAATCTGATTTATCCCTTTCCTTCTAGAGTTTACATAGGTAAAGAACTCTTTGCTGTTTTTATTTGCATCCTTTGCCAAAGATTTCTCATAATCTGCCTTTGCCTGTCTAATCTTCTTTGTGACTTGGTTACAGACCAGCTTATATCTATCATAGGCTTCTGTGTCACATGTTAATATATATATATCCCATGCATTTTTCTTCTCTGTCACATGTCTAATTAGTTCAGCTGACATCCATTTAGGCCTAAACCTTGAACAATTTTTTTGAGTTGGTATGTAAAGCCTAGTAGCTTCTAAGATAAATTCTTTGAATGCCTTCATTTTGAATTTGCTGTTGGTAACATTATCAGCTGGTCCGACCGTATAGAATTTAAATACTGTCTCAGACCACCATAGTCACCTTTACCCCTAATGGTAGTAACCTCTTTGCATAAATCCCACTTCAGCACACTGTGATCACTGCCACCTAGTGGTTCCTTTATCTGCAGATTCGTAATGCATGAATTATCACTACTGATAATCAGATCAAGATTATTACTCCCTCTAGTTGCCTCCCGAACATGGCGATGTCAAAAACAATCATCCAATAAATCCACAAAAGCCTTGCTAGTTGTGTGAGTGACCAAACCACAAATTCCAGTCAATATCCGGGAAATTAAAATCCCCCATTATAAGACTCTCTGATTTACTGGCCCATTCTATTTCCCTGTACAATTTCTTATTATACTGATCAGAGTCATTAGGCCTATAACACACTCCTATTGCTTATGTCACACCAAACTGATTTGACACTGCACTGTCCAGCGATGTCAACTGGCTTCACTTCCTTTGATTTTGTGTGTTTCTTAACTAATAGCATAACCCCTCCTCCCTTCCTATCCTGTCTATCCTTCCTGTACCATTGTACACCCCAAATTCCAGTTCTGCATTCCTTATATCTGTGTGACACCACGTCTCTGATATCCCGACAGTGTCTGCCTTTGATGATTCTGAGCAATACCTCAAATGCATCAAATTTATTTACCAAACTCCTAGCATTGGTGTATACACAAGGATACATGCACCTGTTCCTATTCTTAGCTACCATAATACATCCCATGTGTTTACTTGTACTGCAATAACTCCCAACAGTCTCTGAAATACCCTGCATCTTGTTTTTCAGGCTGCTTCTCATTCCAATAGAAGCAGTGCAAGAATCACTTTCACCTCTGCCAGTAAAACTGGCAGAGGTGAAAGTGATTCTTGCACTGGCTACTTTTAATCTATTAGTCCTTGTATCCCCCCCCCAAGCTAACAGTTTTCCAACCCACCTAACACTGTCTCGATAGCATCAGCAAATATTCTTGCAAATTATATTAGCTCCATTATGACAATGGAGATAATATCAAAAGAAAAGTTTCAGGTGTTCAGGCAGGACTTTTACAGAAAAATTCAAGGACATTTTTTACACCCTGTGTTTGTCACAGTTGCAATCTACTTCTAGGGGATATGGCCAAAACCTGTCCTGATGCAATGACCTTTTTTGGGACACTTCAACGTCTGTAAGTGCTCTTTTTAGCACCAACAAAGAAATGGTCAGTGTTCCAAAAATATGTGGTGAAGGGTCTTTTTGCAAAGCCTCTCTGTGAAACAAGGTGGGAGTGTCGAATGGAGCGTGAAGGCTTTAAGGTATCAAGTTGGTGATTTCGATGATATGCTTTTGGAAATAGCATCAGAAGATGCCCAAGCAAGAAGTGAAGCTGAATCACTAGCTAACCAGATCAACGAATACAAGTTTCTTGTTTCATTAGTATTTTGGCATGATTTTTTTTGTTTCACGTAAGTAAAGAACTTCAAAGTGATTCTACAGATCTTGCTACAGCTCTTTCTTCTTCTTCATTTAAAAACCTTCTGTACTGGATGTCCAAGTATAGAGAGATTGGCTTTAAATAAATCTTAGTTGGTGCCACAAAAAATTATTACACGTAGTTGATTACATAAACCTGTATTTGTGTCTGTAAATTACATGTGTTCTCTGGTCGATTTGACTGTTTTGCTGGAAGAAAAAACCTCAGTTACTGGGGGAAAACCTTGTTATCTACGCCTGACACTGACTAACTCAGTCTCACTGAAAAAAAGTCCATTAAAGTTCCTCACATCATCGACAGGATTCGAATCCGGGCCTTTTCCACCCGCTGTGGGGAGGACAGTGATGATACCACTGTGCTCCTCACGCAGACTAGTTGGTGCCACTGAACTTGCGACAGAATAATCTTTTTTGTTTCTTGGGTAAATTTCTAAGAATTCCAAAGGAATTCTTAGAAATTTACCCATTCTTAGACGAGTTAAGAAAACATGCTGCAGATTTAGAATTCACACTTTCAGATGCTAAAATCATTGAAGGCAATGAATTGGTTTAGTCTACACAGATATTATATGATTAATGCTAGTGGAGGAAATGGAAGCATTGAAGCCAATTCTTCCAGAATCGTACTTCGAAAATCCTTTAAATATTTTAAAATTTCTCGCAGCTAATGAAAGAGCCACTGGATTTTCGAATTTATTGATATCACTGAGAATATTTTTAACGATTCCAGTGACTGTAGCATCTGGGGAAAGAAGCTTGTCCCGATTAAAGTTAATTAAAACATAATTAATGTACTAGAAGAAATGCACAGGGCGTAATTTCTTATGAATTTAGATAATAACTATATAATATCAGTGTAGATACACCATAGTTTACACATAAATTTGAACTACGTGTGTAATGTAAAAGGCATCGTTTTAATTGTATCTCATATTGTCGGTGCCTTCACAACGAGATAACTGATATTGCACTACTTCAAATAAATAATGCTTCTCTAGTAGAGAAGACTACTGTTATTTATTTTTAGTGGGTACCACCACCACCCAGACGATCATTTCGAAGCTAGTTGGCTTCATCATCAGAGTGGGTAGGTACCCGGGTAATGCAACATGCCATCACAGCTGCAAAGTTATTTCCACAATATAAGAGATGCCAAATGGTGTATAAATAATAATGTATTAGAAGAAATGCACAAGGCATAATTCCTTATGGGTTCAGGTAATTAACTATATAATATCTGTGTAGATACACCACTTACTGATATCCACTGAAAATAAATAACAGTAGTCTTCTCTACTAGAGAAGCATTATTTATTTGAAGTAGTGCAATACCAGCTCTAACGTTGCGAAGGCATCCACAATATGAGATACAATTAAAACGATGCCTTTTACACTACATACGTAGTTTAAATTTACGGGTAAACTATGGTGTATCTACACCAGTATTATATGATTAATTAAATAATAAATATTTAAATTGTAAATTATTTAATTAAAACATCTAAGGTCGACAACGCTTCAAGAGAGAGAGAGAGAGAGAGAGACTTAGCAGCCTTGCTATTGTATCCATTGAAATGGAATTTAAATGCAAGGAATTTATTTGAGAAAGTCTTCATGGATTTTGCCGAAAAATGGGTAAGAAAAATATCCTTTTGATTAGTTTTGTTTATATTATCAACATGTCTGGTCAATTGTTAACAAATTGTAATAATATAAAAATAATAAACAATTATTAATAGTTTGAATTTTTCAAGGAGCCCCGCCGGCATGCTCTAATCGGGCCCCGCATTTGCTAAGGCTGCCACTATACACGACCGTCCATGGTGTGGAGTAAATAATGTGACATCCGACCAGCATACCTTCTTCCAGTCTTTTAACGCCCAACTCATGCATGCTTTTTGCACCAGGCGAGTCTTTTACACCAATGAACCTTGGTTAGGAGAGGATGCCGTAGGGATCGTCTGCTGGTATAGCCCATACGTGCGAGTGTGCAATGCATGGTCATGCCAGATATTGTTCTGGGTTGGCCCATGTTGTATTGGGTAGTCAACTCTTCAACAGTACTGCGCCTGTACGGGTTGTCAGACCTGTAACCTCAACCTTTCGCTGATCTTTGCAGTTTTGCCATTGGGTCATTGTTTGGCCATTTTGATGACAGTCTTGGTACACTTTAACATGTGATGGCTCTCGAGCACCCCACAAGTTCAGGCATTTGGGAAATCGAGGCACCAGTTCGTTGAACACTCACAATCTGTCCTTTATCAGAGTCCAATAAATCCTTCCTTTTACCCATCACGCTTGGAATTTTAATACTTACTGAACCACTGACATCTTATCTATGCAACGGAGGTCGATTAACTCCGCACACACATGGTCAGCGGGTCACATTCAGTTTTCATAGGGGTGGTCATAATTCAGTGATCATTCAGTGTATATACTAACTGGCCTCTGTAGCCGATGGTCAGGTGCGGGAGTACAGCAGCACACACTCTTTAAGTCGACTGTGTTTCAAGCCCGCGACTGCTAAATACCGTTGATTTGCCAACCCACACTGGACCAGCATGGTAGATTATGGTCCATTTCCCAGTCCATAGAGACCTCCCCTGAATCCAAGGATGCTCTCATGATTATGGCTAAGGGTTTTCTTACTTCCTTCACAGCCTTCCTTAAAATTTAAATTTAACTGGATAGATCCCTTCAACCCCAGGTGCCTTTCTTATGTTTAACTTTCACAATTTCTCTTCCACTTTCTTCTCAGTTCCCTGTTAGAGCTTGATAGTGGTATCCCCTTCCCTAAAGAATTCCCGATGTATGAACATAAATGCAAAATACTCATTCAGAAACCTGGGCAGGATTATCAACATTCAAACCATCGATATCAAATGGACCAGTCCGATTTAATCCTTTCCTTCCTTCCCGAGTTCACATAAGAAGTGTTTGCTGTTTTTCTTTGCCAATGAGATTGGTGAGTGAAACAAAGGGTTGCTCCCACCAAGAAAAGATTCATTTCTGCACATTGCAGCATCTAGAGATCAGGCTCCTGTGAAGTGATCTGATTTAGGTGTTTAAGGCTTACAATGGATTGAGCATTGAGTAAGCTCAATCTCATGGGTTTCTTCCTCTTGCTCAAACCACACACACACACACACACACGGCAGTCACAAATAGGAAGAATTAGGTAAAATGAGGTGTGTGTGTGTGTGTGTGTGTGTGTGTGTGTGTGTGTGTGTGTGTGTGTGTGTGTGTGTGTGTGTGTGTGTGTGTGTGTGTGTGAGTGAGTGAGTGAGTGAGTGAGTGAGTGATACTGTATAAGCTTACTTTCTTGCATCATTTGCCACTACTACCACCACCATACTAATTCGATATTTCACCTGCCACCCATGTTGACTGCATTCACTGCCTTAGATTTATATGCTTCTTATCCCTACAATTTCTACATTTTGGCTTAATCAGTTTTACAAATTCATCAAATTTATTTACTATGCTACTAGCATACATGCAAGTATATGTGCACCTTTACTTTTAGCTATCTTAGCATAGCCCATCTTTATTTGCTTGTTCCAAGGGGCCCTCGAAATCTCAAACATGTTTTGGTTGGGGACTTTGACTTTTATTATTTCAGCAGCATGTTCCAGCAGAAGCAGTGATAGAATGTCTGCAGATGTAATATATTTATTGGACTGCGTATTTCACACAAGCTGGCAGTTTTATGTTAGCATCCACTGCCTCGTTAGCATCAGCAAATATACTTGTTTCTCCTGTTAACAATTTAGGGAGTACAATGTGTACAGAATGGATAGATAGGAAGGGAGGAGGGGTTATGCTGTTAATTAAGAAAAACACAGTAATCTTCTAATTGGGTGATGCTAGGTAGCCATCTTTTTTCAATACATGATGGAAAATTTGAAGACATCTCAGTCAGATTATTTCAGAAATCTGATGCCTCATTGTTTCATTTCTTCTTCCCTTCATTTCTGTATTCTGATTAACATTTCAGCAATATGTTAATCTTACTAGAGGGTTAATTATAAAATGATACTTGAACACAATCAGAATCAGTATCTCTTTTAATATTTAATATAATTCTTTTAATTTAAATCTTCAAAAATTAATAATTAATGCATGTTGTGAGGATTATCCCGAAAGTAGTGCATACTGTGCACGTGTTCCTCACTCCATATTATTGCATGACTGACATTTATTAGGGCAGTAATTTGAACTTTACTTTGGTTTGCTTGACACAGAATTCCTGTATTGAATATCTTTTATAGGCTTTTAAAAATGGATGGTGATATTGCTTCCTTCATGTCAGATCAAAGATCATTTATGAAAACTGAAAATTTGCACAGTAGTACGATGACGCAAATTTATGATTTGCTAAGGGTAGTCTGTAGTGGGTGAATTGGAGATGGTATTACGATTTCACGTTGGTCTAAAATATTTCAAGACCAGACCAGTGTTGAGGAGAACAAGCACTTGGTTGGAATGAGAACATTGTTGGAGAAGACCACATTTTGGACCCAGAAAGGCAGGTGACCTGTGAAAAAAAAAATAGCCAACAAATTCTGACTATTCTTTTTTATTAGCCATATGGTACAAGGAAGCTTGAGGCTTATGCTGTATCAGACAAAAAAAACTTTCTGAGAGAGAGAGAGAGAGAGAGAGAGAGAGAGAGAGAGAGAGAATGATGATATGGCAACTGTTTACTGAATTTTAATTGAGTGTTAGAAAATGAAAAGTCACCACCTTGAACTTATCAAAAACAAAAGACCCCCTCTTGTTTTAATATCGAATATGCTTCATTTTTGTGGCAGAGCTTAGCTGGGTGGTTATCTGCTTGAAACTAGAGTTGAGGGTATTATTTATAGTGCTCTGCCAGGTTGTTGTCATTGTGCCGTCCGGTAATTTAGTTGTTGGATTACATATTGTACTAAGCAGTCGAAACTAATCAGTGGAAACAATGCCATACAACATCATGTGATACAGATTTACACTGGTGCTTTTGGCGGGGGGGGGGGGGAGAATCAGCCAACCTGTGATAATTCTGTCATGTAAGGGATAAGGAATGCCTCCATGAGGCATTCCTGCCTCATGGAGGCAGGCCAGAACCACTGTGGTATTCATTCAAGTGCATTCTGATGCATTATCTCTCACTCAGGTATGATCATCATAGCAAGTTCCCATCCTCTTTTTCCAGTAGTAAGGCCAGTAATAGTGACAAGTAAGCATTATGTATGAACTACCACTTATTTTTCACAAGGGCAGCACTGTTTGACTTCTATTATTACAGCAGCGTATTTGATCATAACCTGTTCAGTTCCTTAATCATAAGCAGCACAATGAACTGCCCTTTGTCATTGTGTGAACTTCCCTTAGTGAGATGTGCTGTTGGTAGTAGTAGTAGTAGTGGCATGTGATGAAAGAAAGCATGTGTATGAGCTTATGCAGCATCAGCCAAAAAAAAAATCACACCATTCCCTCCAAATGCCTGTTCAGTTACTCCTTAAATTTATTCAACCTATCAACTTCCACAATGACAGATGGAAGTTTGTTCCACCAATTAACCACCCGCTGGCTAAAGGCAAATTTCCGCACATCTGTTCTACATCTGTCCTTTCTTAATTTGAATTTATAGCCCCCTTAGGTTCGTAATCTCAACAAGTGGAAGGATCCCATCAGAATTCAGCGTCCTCGACCCATTCAAAGCCTTATACACCTCAATCAGATCAGCGCAGGTGCCTACTCTCCAGCCACTGCAATTTGCAGAACTTAAGCCTCTCTTGGTAAGAGGATCCCTTCATTCCCCTCACCAATCTTGTTGCCCTTCTCTGTACACGCTCAAGAAAATCTACATCCTTCCTAAAATGAGGCCTCCAGACCTGTACGCAGTACCCAAGGCGTGGCCTGACCATTGCATTATACAGAGGGATAATCACCTCCTTTTCCCTGCTAGCAAAATTCCTATATATTATTGACAAAACCCCATGATCTGCACTGGCAGCCTGTCTGCATTGCTCAGAAAACTTCATATCTGACAGCACAATTACTCCCAGGTCTTTCATTTTCTACCACCTTAAGTGTAGTACCATACAGTTGGTACATTTCTCTATGGTTACTTCTACCCATATGCAGTACTTTGCATTTGTCAAGGTTAAACATCAGTTGCCACTTCTTAGCCCATCTGCCCAAATTATCTAGATCCTGTTGCAGTAGCACACTGCCATTACTGTCATTAACAACCCTGCCAACCTTTGTATCATCTACTTCGAGGATACAAAGGTTGGCAAACTTCGACACTAAGCCTGATATACCTTCATCAATATCATTGATAAATATACAAAACAACAATGGACCCAACACCGAACCCTGTGGGACTCCACTAATAACATTAGTCCACGAAGAGTAGCACCCATTGATTACCACCCTCTGTCTTCTCCCACTTACCATCCTTTTATCCATTGTAGCAACTTACCATTAATACCATTCTGCTCCAATTTGTACAATAGCCTTTCATGTGCAACAGTGTCAAAAGCTTTCCTGAAATCCAAATATATGATATCAAAATTATTTTTTGCATCCAGTTCCTTTGTAACCACATCATAATATCCTATCAAATTTGTCAGACAAGACTTTCTTAACAAACTCATGCTGTGTCTGAATTATTGCTGCAGCCTTGTCTAGATGATCCTGCAATGCATCTTTAACCAGTGACTCCATTATTTTACGCACAGAAGTTAAACTAACTGGTCTGTAATTACTCGTGTCACCCTTCGATCCCCCTTTGTGAATTGGGGATACATTTGCACATCTCCAGTCCTTGGGAACCTCCCCTGAGTTCAAGGATGCTCTCATAATTATGGCTAAGGGTTAGCTTAGTTGCTTTGCCGCCTCCTTTAATATAACTGAATAGATCCCATCCACCCCGGGTGCTTTAGCATTAGCATTAGCATTAGTAGAGGCATTTGATGCAAGAAAGCAAGCTTATGCAGCATCAGCCAAAAAAAAAAAACCCACTTCCACTTCACCCCTCTGTTCGTTCAAAATACCTGTCCAGCTGAGCCTTAAACTTATTTAGGCTATCAACCTCCACCACAAGGGATGGAAGTCTGTTCCACCAACCAACCACCCGCTGGCTAAAGGCAAATTTCCGCACGTCTATCCTACATCTGTCTTTCCTCAATTTGAATTTATGCCCTCTCAGGTGATTTTTCTGAGCTAGAGGAAGAATCCCATCAGCATTGAGCATGCTTAAACCATTCAAGGCTTTATACACCTCTATCAGATCACCTCGCTGGTGCCTAGTCTCCAGACACTGTAATTTGCAAAACTTAAGCCTTTCTTCGTAAGAGCACCCCTTTGTTCCATTCACTAATCTTGTTGCCCTTCTCTGTACTCGTTTCAGCAGCTCTACATCCTTCTTGAAATGAGGCCTCCAGACCTGTATACAGTACTCTAGGTGTGGCCTGACCATTGCCTTATACAATGGAATAATCACCTCCTTATCCCTGCTGGAAAAATTCCTGTATATCATTGACAATACTCCATGAGCTACTCTTGCAGCCCGTCTGCACTGCTCAGAGAACTTCATATCTGCCTGCACAACCACCCCCAAGTCCCTTTCATTCTCTACCAATGTCAGTGTAGTACCACAGAGTTGATAAGTTGCTCTGGGGTTGCTGTTTCCCATGTGTAGTACTTTACATTTGTCAATGTTAAACTTCATTTGCCACCTCTCAGCCCATCTGCTCAACCTTTCCAGATCCTGTTGCAGCAGCATAGTGTCAGTAGTGTCCTTGACAACCCTGCCAACCTTTGTATCGTCTGCAAACTTGGACATTAAGCCCGATATACCATCATCAATATCATTTATAAATACAGAAAACAATAATGGACCCAACACTGAGCCCTGAGGGACTCCACTAATAACATCAGTCCACGATGAGCAGTGTCCATTGATTACCACTCTCTGTCTTCTCCCCCTCAACCACCCCTTTATCCATAGCAGCAATTTGCCTCCAATGTCACACTGCTCCAATTTGTGTAGCAGTCTTCCATGTGCAACAGTATCAAAAGCCTTTCTAAGATCCAAGTATATAATATCAAAGTTATTCCCTGCATCCAGTTCTTTTGTGACTGCATCATAGTATCCAATCAAGTTGGTCAGGCAAGACTTCCCCTTAACAAAACCATGCTGTGTCCGAGCTATAACTGAAGTCTTGTCTAAATGATCCTGCAGTGCTTCTTTAACTAGTGCCTCCATTAATTTTCCTGGAACAGAAGTTAAGCTCACAGGATAACCAATGATATTCCAATTAACATTGGAATATCATTGGTTTGGCTGAAACAAGAAGAAGAAATGAATCACTTATAAGTTTATCAAGTGGAAATCTGCTGTACACCAATGGAAACAGTGAAAGGAGTGAAGGTGGAGTTGGGTTTCTGGTACATAAAGATTTTAAAAACAACATTTTCGAATTCAGAAGTATATCACCAAGGGTGTCAAGACTAATACTCAAGATTTCTAAGAGGTACAAGCTAAAGATTATAATGATTTATGCACCAACATTGAGCCATGATGAAGAAGAGGTTGAAGAAATGTACACCGAAATTGAGAGTCTTCTAGATGGGTTTTCTGCTCATCTATTATCTGCTCATCTATCATGCTACACTATTATCATGGGTTTTCATGATAATAGTGTAGCATGGGAGATGTCAATGCTAAGGTTGGAAAAAGACAAATAAGTGCAGAAAGGGGAACTATAGGAAATTTTGGAATTGGTGAAAGAAATGAGAGGTGAAAGACTTGTGGAATTTGCAGAATCTCAAGAACTGTCAGTAATGAACACTTTTTTTCAAGAAAAGGGTGAACAGAAAGTGGACATGGAAAAGTCCGAATGGATTAACTACTAATGAAATCAACTTCATCCTCACTAACAGAAGATATATTGTGAATAATGTTACCGTCCTGAATAAGGTAAATGTTGGAAGTGATCACAGAATGGTAAGATGTACACTTGATATAGATGTAGGAAAGGAAAAAACTGACTCGAGTAAATAATACAAAGGTCTTTGAGATAACAGAAGAGGAGAAAAAGCAGTATGTACTGGAACTGAAGAACAAGTTTGAGCTTCTGCAGACTGCTCAGGACCAAGATATCAACGAGGAATATTACAACTTTCTGAAAGTGATAAAGCCCAAAAAACCTATAGGGAAAAAGAAATCCAAAGAAAAAATTAGTCAAGAAACACTTGTCATGATGAAAAGAAGATGACAAATGAAGAGCAAGAAAAACACAGACAGGGAGAAAATTGAGTATACTGAGTTATGCAAAGCCATTAGAAAGAGACTCAGAGAGGACATAAGAAGATTTAACACAAGAAAAGTAGAACAAGCATTAAGGGAAAACAAAGGATTTAAATCAGCAGCCATGAGCAATAATACAGAAAGACAAATGATACTGAAACTGAAGAATAGCGATGGTGTACTTATAAACAGCAGAGAAGTCATAATTCAAATAGCAGAAGACTACTATAGAGAATTATACAAGGAGCAGGGGAATGATGCTAGCAGTGGGGAAGATGGATTGCAAAGTAGCAACACATACGACATACCCGATATTCTTCCTGATGAGGTAGAACATGCGTTGAAGAAAATGAAGAATCAGAAAGCCCCGGAGGAAGATGAAGTTACTGTAGAGTTGTTAAAATTGGGAGGAAGACACGTAACACAAAAACTGGCAAGGCTCTTCACAAAGTGCATTAGAAAAGGTGTGACGGCTAAGCAGTGGAATAATGCAATCATAGTTTTGCTGCATAAGAAAGGAGATAAATCAGAAATTGGAAATTATAGACCAATTAGCTTGTTATCCCACATCTACAAGTTGTTCACAAGGCTCATTACTAGCAGATTAGAAAGAATACTTGATGAGAATCAACCGAAAGAGCAAGCTGGCTTTAGGACAGGATTCTCAACTATGGATCACCTCCACGTAATATCACAGCTAATGGAGAAAGCAAATGAATATAAAACACCATTATGCCTGGCATTTGTGGATTATGAAAAGGCATTTGACTCCATACAGCATAAGGCAATGTTTCGGGCACTGGAAAGACAAGGCATTGATACCCCATATATTATGATTTTGAAGAAAATATATGAGTGTGCTACCCACTTTATTAGACTAGACAAAGACAGTAGGAAATTTAAAATTGAGAAAGGAGTTCGACAAGGAGACACAATATCTCCGAAGCTGTTTACTGCTGCCCTTGAGGAAGCTTTCAGAAGATTAGACTGGTCGCAGAAAGGAGTCAATGTGAACGGAGAGTACCTAAACCATTTACGATTTGCAGATGACATTGTGGTCATAAGCCACGATCCCAAAGAATTAGAGGAAAATCTTAATCAGTTATGCACAGCTAGTAAGGATTTTGGACTAAAGATGAATATGGCTAAAACAAAAGTAACGATGAACAAGTATGCCACAGAAAGGGAAATAATGATTGAAGGAGCAGTAATTGAAAAGGTGGAGTCGTATACTTATCTGGGACAAGTTATTAGCTGTAATAATGATAAATGGCTGGAAGTCAAGAGAAGAATAAATTTTGGATGGATAGCATTCAGGAAATATAGTAACATACTGAAAAGCAATATCCCAGTTTGTCTGAAACGTAAAATAATGAACCAATGTATACTCCCCACCATGACTTATGGAAGTGAAACTTGGGCACTCACCAAAAGAATGGAAGAGAAGCTGAGAACTACACAGCGAAGAATGGAACGAATCATATTGGGAATCAGACTGTTAGATAAGAAGAGAAACACGTGGATTAGGCAGCAAACTCAAGTAAAGGACATTCTTATCAAAACTATAGTACTAAAATGGTCTTGGGCAGGACACATAGCTCGAAGACATGATGACAGATGTACTAAGAAAATAACAGAATGGTATCCAAGAGGAGCTAGAAGAAAACCTGGAAGACAAAGGCGGAGATGGATAGATGAAATTCAGGAGTTTGTGGGTAGTAAATGGATGGCCAGTGCTCAAAACAGAAAGAACTGGAAAGTTGCTGGAGTGGCTTTCATCCTGCAGTGGATTGAAAATGGATGTGATGATGATGATCCAGCATTCTTTCATTCCATGGGTGGAATGAAAGAATGCTGGATAGCCTACTTTGGAAAGGGATAATAGAGTGCAGCTGTTTCTCATGACACTGCCTAGGATTGGCAGTGTCCGGTAGAATTGGTATTGGTATTTAAGGGCAAAAGGGCAACGTTGGCCAAAATGTGCAACCTTAGGTAGTGATGTGGATAAAAATGAATGCAGATGCCTGTCTTAACATTCAACAATTCCATGTTCCTTACAATGTGGTAGTTCTTTGGTGCAGACCCATGTTTTTTCCAATGGAATAATGCTCAATGTCATGATGCCAATGCTGTTCAGAAATGGTTTATGGACATGAATATACAAAATTTAGAATGGCCAGCACAGGGTGGTCCAATATCTAGAGATGATATTTAAAACAAAAACCACAGAATCCACATTTGTTCCCTATGAAATGTTGGTTGATGGCCCTACCAACAAGTACCATGTCAATAGCTCAACAGGTCACCATTCTGAAGGAAGAATGGATGACTATAACCACTGCAGTCATAGGCTTTCCATCAAAAAACATTGATGGAAAGCCTACCCAACAGAGCAGAGTGTGTCAGAGCAGACAAAGTGGGTCCAACATGCTACTGAAAGAATGGCAGTAATATTCGATAGCAAACCAATGTGTCCAGATACTTTTTGAAGGATAGTATACATGTTAAAATTCTGCAAATTCACTTACATCATTTGTCTAGTACATATGAACTTATGTATAATATCGGGGTTTAGATACACCATAGACACTGTTTAAAAAAAAAAACCACAAAGCAGTTGCTGCGGGCACCACTCGCCCCCTCTCACACTGCGCTCCGCCTCCACGACGAGCCGCCACGACACTGCACCACCTCAAACAAGCAACGCCCCACCAATAGAGAAGACCACCGCCACCTATTCCCAGTGAGCACCACCACCCAGACACGCCTCAAGGCCATTGGCCTATCATCATTGGGTGGGCGTTAATATTGTGCGATTAACTTCACAACTGGGTCGTCATGTCTGCAATACTAGGGTACCTGCCCACCCACTGATGACAGGCCAAAAGCCCTGAAACATGTCTGGGCGGCGGCACTCACTGAGAACAAGCAACAATAGTCCTCTCCACCAGCGAAGCGTCACCTATTTGAGGCAGTGCAGCACCACGGCAACTCGCCGCGAAGGCAGAGCACAACATGAGAAAGAGCAAACGACGCCCACAACAACCACTTTGCAGTTCTTTTTTTAAGAGTGTCTATGGTGTATCTAAACACCGATATTATATAGATACTAAACTCTTAAAGTATTATGCCATGTGCATTTAATTATTTTAAATATGAACTTATGTAAAAGATTAATCTTGAATGATTACTCCAGCAAGAATATAAGTATTTTACAGCTTAAAATTATAAGTATTACCATGTACAGTGTAACTGAAATAGGCTATCACTAATTACAATCATTGAAAAATTAAATAAAATATCAACTAGATATGAATTAACTTTATATGCACATATAAAGTTAATTTATATGCATATTACTGTCATTAAAGCACAAATGTATATATAACAGATACCTTCAAAAAGTTCTACCTATTAATTTTTTATTACTTTGCAAATGGCATAAGTGAAACTGCTGCTTTTCATGAAATACATTTCAGCATTTCCTACAACAATTTATCCACTTCTGGAAAGCTATGGGAGGGGGGGAGTGTCTGGGTGTGTGTAGACCAAGGCTTACCAATACTGAGATTCCGGGATCTCGGTCATTTTATTCAACATTTGAAATACCAGTATTGATACAAAAATGGCGGTTTTTCGGTACCAATTTAAAAAATAATTGTTTATGATTTATTTGCATAAAGGTTATAAAATCAAAAACAATAAATCATTAATATTACAGAATTTGTAACAGAGCGATTGTTATACACAATACAAATGCAACAGAAACCTGAAAACATCATGAAACTGTAAGACATAAAATCTTACAAATATATTTTTCATAGTAAGTATAGTGTGTGTGTGGAAGAAAAGCACTTAAGGAATAACGAAAACATCATTACGGAAATATTTCTATTAGTGGCAGTAGACCTGGTAGGGCACTTAAGGAATAGGGTAAACAATGGTATGGCAAGTGCGGAAGGGTTAAAATTAAAAGCTTCTGAACAATAGTGTAATCCTTCTATTACACTGCTACTTGAGGATGCAATACTTGAGTGCATTTTGAGAAAGGGTGTCAGTATGGAGCAGTTAAAAGGTATTGTCAACAGGTCATCTAGAGGTAAAGATGAAAGCATTTCATTGTGTAGGAAAAATATTCTGTTTTTCCTACCAAAGGAAGATGAGTGAGTTTAAAGAATAACACCATGATTGGGTCAGGTTTAAATTAGATAGGGGGTGGGGATATGTAAATGCGTGCAAACCCCTCTGGGATTTGCATGTAAGCTTGTGTATAAAAAAGTAGTACAAGGGGCAACTGTAGCTTGCAATCAACTGAATAAATAAATAAGTGCTCACACCAAAAGAGGGGTTTGTGGTTGTTGTTGTTCGGAGGGGTTGCAGACTTGCAGTGGTAGTTCTGGGTTCAGTTTTGAGAATGTGCAGCTATATAGTGAAGAGTTCCGCCGGGCATGTTCCTTTGCCAGGAGTTAATCCGGAAGTTGAATAACAAGCCAATCAGATAGTACACTGGCTTCTACTATTGTTGCGGTAATTTCCTTTAGTATTAGCAGTGAACTGTTCCCGAAATAAGAGAGTACTGGAAGAGCTATACAGCAGAGATGCCGAGTTCAACTAAGAAGAGAGAGATCACTGCACTCCGTGGAAGGAATCCCACCATGAAAGAAAAGGAATAAGTCCTCTGAACTGTTGAATTGGAAATGGTACTTAGATAAAGGGTTAGATTAACATTTTGGAGTAAGGTTAAGTTGAAGAAATTACGAGAAACAAGGAAATGTTTAGTATTGAGTTGGTTTATTCATTGAAGGTGTAAAGAAAATCAATATTGCTAAATTAAGAGAGATTACATGGAATTGTTAGTATAAAGTTAGCAATTATGGATTGCTGTTACGAAGAGAATTGATATTGTTAAGATTGAATTAATATGAGGAAATGATTAAAATTGAATTATTTTAGTGTTTGCAGCTGTAGAGAGAGAGAGAGAGAGAGAGAGAGAGAGAGAGAGAGTTGATATTGTTAATTGAGAGAAATTTTATGGAAATGATTCCATGTATTAACAGATTAAATGAGAAAAATGAATAGATTATGTGTAAATGAATACCAGTTATATACAGGCACTCCTCTACTGACATACAAGCAACTTAAGTACAACTCACAGATACACACAAAGCTGTTGCTATGTTTGGTTATAACAATCAATTTTGAATGCCTTCCTGACATTTTTCTAAAGCAGGTTTCTAGAGATCACTACCATAAAAAAAAATAAAAACAATTAGCAGTTTCCGGTTTATTGGGCTTTTCTGTTAGTTTATTGGGCAATTATTAAAAACAGGTAATAAACTCAATCTTATTGCATTTGTGATGATACCGATAGCTGGAATTCTGTGGAATTTTACATTACTATGCTGAAATGTGTGTCCCCTTCACTGAAATCTTCAATCATATAAAAACCATAAATAAATTTTCCGAATCTTCTCTTCATTCCTATTTTTTGAGCTTCATAAAGTTGTTACTCCATGTCTCACCTGCACGTATCATGTTGTAATTTGTGTTCAGTATTCTTTGTTATTGATTACTTATTTTAATACCGTTTTAAATTTTATGACAAAAAAAAAAGTCAGTGAACAAAAATGTCAATTACACTATTAATTAAGCTATGTATGTAAGCGTAAATTTATTTTGCTAACCTGTGGGAAATATTCTTCCAATTTTCAAGCATCATTTAATTAGTTAGTTAGGTATTTGGTTTTTAGGAGCATTAGCAACTAAGGCCATATTGCTCCGGGATATGGAGTGGTCATTCCCTGACCTTTCCGCATCCTCCGTATTTGGTGGTGACGGGCTCGAACCCCAGTCTAATCAAGAAGCGTGCTACGCACTGCTGCTCCTTCCCACCTGGCTACAGAGGCACCTATCATTTAATTTTGAGGAAGTAGAGTGTAAATTTGTGCACTATATCTTTACTTTTATAGCCTCTGGATAACATTCCTCCTCTTTTCGCTTATTAGAAGAGCCATTTAATGCAATTAAAATTCAGTTCGCAAATGTGATCACAATGACCGGTGCTTACTAAATATCGTATATTGAACAGTATTTTATTTTGTAGAGTCCATCGTAAAGTGATTTGATCATAGATTAAATTAAATTATGTATCATATTTAGATTAAATTAGTTTTGAATAAATACTGTACGCTACATTATTATTCGTTGTATGTTTTTACAGCCTCGTTTAACTCAGTTATAAATCATAAAATGCTGTTCATGATGAAGTTTGTTGGGGGTTATAATCTCAGTGCATTGTACTGTACTGTACATGTATTTTATATCTACAAGACCAAAGTTGGACTTGTGTACAAAATGGACTTACGTACATGAAAAAAAAAAAAAAAAAAAAAAAAACGATTAAGTACGTAAATCGAGGAGTGCCTGTATATATTTGTAAGTAGTTTTGTATGATAAATGACTTTTGTTTTTTATTTGTGTCATTGCTCTTGAGAAACTCACAGCTCACATATAATATATATACTGTGTGTGTGTGTGTTATATGGCAAGATCCCTCGGCTCCTGGAAATTCAGATTTTTTTTACGCAGTCAGGTAGCTCGTGTGCCTTAGTGCTTGAGGGGAGCTGCTGTACGAAAATCGTAGGAATGGCCATTGACGGCAATACTAAGGTACAGGGAAATAAAAATAATAATTAATAAATAAATAACTCCCCCCCCCCACATCTTAGATTTGGTTTCCTCACCGAGCTTAAACATCAGTCCCTTTCTTTCGTTAATACGGATATAGTGCCATAAAAAGTCAAAAAGGAAATATTTTTTATTTTTGATAAAAAAAGAAAAGATTTTTTGAAGATAAGGAAATAAGGGAGAGAGAGGGGGTAAACTGCAACTCATCTATGACTATCTCAGTACAATAGCACTAATCAGTACAGAATCCAAATGGACGTTTTCTGCTGATAATTAAATATGTCGCAAAATTAGATCCAGTTTAAACGATCATATTATTGATTGCTTGTTTCAGCGCTCACTTTATTCAAATAAGTAGTGTGGATGCGTAGACATAACCAAATTTGCAGTTTCAATATGTATATTTTTTTTGTTTTTAAATAATTGTGTTTAATAATTTTTTGTTAGAATATTTATTATTTTAATAAAAGTTTGATTTAAAACATGAATTCAAGTAATTACTTGCTTTTTCCTTACTTTACTGCACCTAATTGTCATCAAAATTTATTGAGAAAAATGTGTTTTTTTTTTGGAATACGGGTATCCCAGTTTCATAAATTAAAAATATCGGTATTAAGATTTTGACCGGTATTGTGAGCCCTAGTGTAGACTGAGTTTAACTCAATGGTGCACTATTTCCAATGTACATAATGTTATAAATCTGTGTCCAGAGATGATTTTTCATTTCTGCAAAAAACCAGCAGTTATCTTTAGCTAGATCTGATAAGAATAAAGCAGGAGATAAAAGTTCAAACTTGTTGCCCATGAAAAAGACAATGTATCACCACCATAAAGTGGTATGGAAGAGCAATGGCATGATGACAGACCACTACACTGTGCAACTCTGACCCCTTCTATTAAGAGTTGAAAGAAATTCATTCTTCAGAACCAGTAACTTGCTGCAGTAGTTGCAATACCACTTGGTTTTGTTTAGTCAAAATAAACCCTTAAAAAAAAAAAAAAAAAGGTAAAGTGCAGCCATTATCAACCCACTGCAGGATGGAAGCCTCCTCAACAATTCATGCTGAGGGAAATGGACCATAATCTGCCACGGTGGTCGCAAACGAGAATACACAACCTTACCTTCTTCTGAAAAGCTGCAACCCAATTTTTTTCTTTGTTTTTTCCAAGATATGAAAAAATTATAGTCATGTATGGAGTATAGCATTACACAGATGTAAAACCTGGAATGTAGGAGTTGCAGAAAAGAGAAGGACAGAGACTTTTGAGACGTGCTACAGAAGATCCAATAGGTTTATAAAGATAATAAAAAACAATGAAGTAACAGTATGGATCAATGAATAAAGAACCTTAAGGAAGACAATAAACAAAAGAAGAGATGAGTTAAGATGACCCCACTGAAATATGAGTCTGTTGGAAGTAGAGGAAGGCCAAGACTCTCATATGTAAACCAGATCAGGAAGACTGAAAAAAGACCCAGATTGAACTGTGTGTGTGTGTGTGCGCGCGCACGCATGACATTGGGGGGGAGGGAGGGAGAGAGAGAGAGAGAGAGAGAGAGAGAGAGAGATGCATATTTCCGTTGGGTGGATTGGTCTTTCATTTGTGGGTTCAAACAATAATCTGAAATTCATCATCTTTGCTTCTATTTTGTCTGTAGTGAGATTGTGGGATATACAATACTCTCACTCTTGTTCAATTGAAAAAACAAGTGAAAAAATGTCACAAGCAGAACTAAATGATCTGAAAAAACAGACAGCAGCTTCCTTATATTGAAATGGATGGCTGCAATACAAACTTGCTGACTTTTTTTTCATATGTTTCTTTAACCGTACTTATATTTAGTCTTCAAGACTGGGTCATCTTCAATCGATGCTCAGCCCTATGAAACAATACATCAGCTGCAGAAGCATACAGACTTCCTGTATGCTTCTGCAGCTTTGTTCTTGTAAAATGCCATGAATTTGAACAATTTAATATTTGTCCAGATTCTCAAATGTTACACTTTCAGTTCTTAACAGAAAAACAACTATAATTATCTGTAAACATTCTTCCAAGACATACAAAATGAATGGCTATTTCTAAGAAATGAATTAATGGATAAAACCTTTTGAATGCACCTAATAATATAAAGAAAATTACTTTCAGCAATTTTTCTTTTCTCATGTTTAACTTCAACAGTTTCTCCTCCACTTTGCTCTCAGTTATTACAAAATCATTAAGTATCCTGCTACAATTTGATAATCTTCTGCCATTTTCAAACCTTAATAATTCCTCATGTGTGAATGTAGATGCAAAGTACTCATTCAGTTGGTTTGCTATCTGAGCAGGATCATCAACAGTCGAGCCATCGATGTCAAGTGGATCAATCAGATTCATCCCCTTCCTTTTAGAGTTTATATAAGTAAAGAAATCCTTGCTGTTTTTCTTAGCATCTTTTGCCAAGGATTTTTCATAATCTGCCTTCGCCTGCCTAACCTCCTTTGTGACCTGATTACAGACTAGCTTATATCTGCCATAGGCTTCTGAGTCGCTTGATAATTTATATGCATCCCATGCATTTTTCTTCCCTGTTACGAGTCTCATTAGTTCATTAGATAACCATTTAGGCCTAAACCTTGAACAATATTTCTTAATAGGTATGAAACTTTTAGTAGCATCCACGATTAATTCCTTGAATGCTTCCCACTTAGAATTTACTGTTGGTAACATTGTCAGTTGTGACCACTGTACTCACCTTTACGGAAGCAAAAACCCTTTCCTTTACCCCTGATGGCAATTATATCTTTAAGTAAATCCCACATCAGTACACTGTGATCACTGCCACCTAGTGGTTCCTTTATATGCTAATTCTTAATACATGAATGATCACCGCTGATAACCAGATCAAGAGTATTACTCTCTCTGGTCGCCTCTCGAACATGCTGCTGCAGAAAACAATCATCCAATAAATCCACAAAAGCTTTACTAGTGTGTGAGCGACCAACCCACAAGTTCCAGTCAATATCTGGGAAGTTAAAATCCCCCATTATAAGGCATTCTGATTTACTGGCCCACTCTATTTCTCTGTGTAATTGTTCATTGTACTCATTCAAGTCATTAGGCCTATAACACACTCCTACTCTTATTTTTGCTTTCACAGTGCTTATGTCACACCAAACTGACTCAACAGTGCACTGTTCATCTATATCAACTGGGTGCACTTCTTTTGATTTTATGTTTTTCTTAATTAACAGTATAACACCTCCTCCCTTTCTATCCTGTCTATCCTTTCTGTACACATTGTACTCCCCAAATTCCAGTTCTGCATTCCTTATATGACACCTGTCATATAAGGAATGCAGTGACACCACGTCACTGCTATCCCAACAATATCCGCCTTTGATGTCTTGACTAACACTTCAAATTCATCAAATTTATTTACTATACTTCTAGCATTGGTATACATGCAAGCATACATGCTCCTATTCCTAGTTACCCTAATACATCCCATATACCCACCTATTTCAGGATGACTGCCATCTGTCCCTGAAACCCCCAACACCCCTCTCTCCAGGTCGCTACTTATTCTAACAGAAGTTGTGCAAGAATCACCTTCACCTCTGCCTACGGCTACTGTTAAACTATTAGTCCTTGTATACCCCCCAAGCTATCAATTTTCCGACCCACCTAACACTGCCTCGATAGCATCAGCAAATATTCTTGCACCCTTTCGAAGAAGGGGTGCAAGAATACATCCCTGTAGAAGCAGTCTTTCCTGTTAACAAGTACAGACCAGGCTGAAAAAAATTCTACCCCTTGAGCCTTGCACAATCTTTCCAGGGCCGAATTGATCGACAAGGCTCTCATCATATACTCCCTCCTATCGTGTCTGGGTAGAAATGCAGACACTTTCAAATTCAACCCTAATTCTCGGCTTTTGTTCAACAGTGACCTGTAGTTGTTAAGTAATTCTGCTGGTCTCCTACTCTTAATATCATTAGTGCCAACGTGTACAACTATATCACCTTTTGTGCCCTTAAAAGATGATATCCGCTCTACGTCATCAACCTTTGCCCCTGGCAGATATACCCTTGTCCTGTTCCACGTATCCTTTTTACAAAGCATGTTCCCCGTTTCCCTGACAATAGAGTCACCAACAACTACTATTTCCTGTGGGACCAGCACATTCTGCCTTGGGGGTTGCTGCTGTGTTGCGTGATGACCAAGTGCAAGCTCTGGCGTTGATGTGGGCAGCTGAGAGCCTGATAGGCTCCTCAATTTAGATCTTTCGAGGGCATCCACCCCTGTCCTTCAAACTCTCATATAGGCCCATAACAACGCTGAGTTGTTGCCTGATTTCTTTACATCGCACACACACAAAGACATCCCCATGGCAACATCATGTTCCATTCCAGAGAGTTGGTCAAAAGCAGTGCCAATCATCCTCCACTGGTTTCAGTTTCACAGGCAGCACTATGAACCGCCTTTGTCACTTGAAATTGCAGTACCATGAACTGCCCTTATTTTTGCCGCTATTCACAGGAACAGGCATCAATGGCACCGTGAAACTCCCTTGTTGTAGTTCGCAGAATGTGTCACATGCAGCATTATGTATTGCCTTATCATTGATCACAGGATATGACACAGTCAGCACTAATAAATGCCAAGTGGGAATGGGAGTGGACATCCATATGGAATAGGAAACAAGTGCCTCCTCCTTCCCACTCCCACCTTTTGTATAACCTGTGCTGTGCTTCATTGCACAGTTCTTCCCATTAAACCATCACGTTAGTCAAGACAGAAATGCTGTCCTAATGATATAGCAACTGTTTACTGAATTTTTTAATGGTAAACTGAAGAAATCTCAGCTATCTTACCTTTTTCGAACCAATCTGGGCCAATTCCGTAAGAGAGAAGCTTTTACAGAATTGGACATAAGCAGTGGGAAAACAAAAATGAGAGTTGGAGTGTGCTGTGGGCTAATGACTGTGAAGAGTATATCAAACAGCTATACAGGGAAATAAAGTGGGCCAGTAATTCTGAATGTTTTGTAATAGGGGAATTTTAACTTTCCAGATCTTAACTGGAATTTGTGGGTTGGTCATTTGCACACCTACTTTTTGTAGATTTATTGGATGACTGTTTTCTACAGCAGCATATTAGAGAGGCAACAAGAGGATGCAATACTCTTGATCTGGTTATCAGCAGCAGTTCTTCATGTATCAAGAAACCACACAAGTAAAAGACCCACTGGGTAACAGTATAGTAATGTGGAATTTAATTAAAGACATACCTACTGTCAAAGGTAAAGGGAAAGGTATTTGCTTTCATTCAGGTGACTACAGTGCTCTCAGAGTTATTAAATTCTGTTCAGTAGGACCAACAAGAAATTCAGAAAGGGAGCAATCATGAAGTAATTATAGATGCTGAAAGGCTTTTTACACCAACTAAGAGATACTGTTCAATGGATAGATCTAAGTGGCTGTGAGATTACTGATGATATTCACGATAGTGAAGAATGCTTAAAATCCATGGGTTGCATTTTATAATTTATATGCATGGGATGCATATAAATTGTACAGAAGTCTGCAATCAACTCACAAAGGAGGTTAGGCAAGCCAAGGTTGATTACAAGGGGAGTCTCTGACAAAGAATGCAGAGAGTAGTAGCAGCCAAGGCTTCTTTGTGTATGTGAACACTAGTAGGAAGGGGATCAATCGCATTGGTCCTGTAAATGTGATTTTAACTGTTGATCCAGCTCAGGTTGCTCACTGACTGAATAGGAATTTTGCATGTATATTCACACAAGTGGCATTTTTTAGGGATGGGGGATGCCAGAAGTTGATCAAATTCTAATAGTGAGTTAAATGACTTAGTCATAACCACGAGGAAAGTGGAAGAGAATCATGTTGAAGCTAAACATGAAAAAGGCACCGGGGTGTAGATGTGATATTTAATTATGAGAGCATCCTTGGATTTAGGGGAAGTCCCCATGGATTGAGATGTGTGATTGTATTCTCAATTCATGAAGAGGATCAAAGATTAATATGTAATTACAGACCTGTTATCTTGATTTCTGTTCAAGGAAAATAATATTAGTATTAGTATTAGTAATGGCCGCATGGTGCAAGAAAGCCTATGGCTTATGCTGCACCAGCCAAAAAAAAAAAAAAAAAAAAAAAAAATCCAAACAAAACAATGATAAAAACAAAAAAAATAAAAATAAATAAATAATAATAATTAATATAAAAAAAAAGGAAATTAAAACTATCATCCTATGCACTTCCCTTACTCGAAAGTACTATCCAGATGACCTTTGAATTTCCCCAAACTGTCGGCCTCTACCACCCATGAAGGCAACTTATTCCAGTAATTTATAACTCGCTGGCTAAAATAAAACTTCCTATAGTCCAAGCTAAACATTTCCCCCAGTAACTTGAATTTATGTCCCCTAGTTCTAGCATCATTTATAATCTTGAAAATTTCTTCCTCATTCATTTTATTGATGCCTCTCAGAGCCTTAAACACCTAAATCAAATCTCCTCTAAGGTGTCTAGTTTCCAAACTCTGCAACCCACATATTCAAAGTCTTTATTCATAAGGACGCCCTAATGACTGTGAAGAGTATATCAAACAGCTATACAGGGAAATCAAGTGGGCCAGTAATTCAGAATGTTTTGTAATAGGAGAATTTTAGCTTTCCAGTTATATGTACTTATATGTGCATGCTACATTAATACGTCAGTCATAGCATTGTTTTGTTAAATGACAATGTTGTATGACTAATCTGATTGTTTGATGTGATGCAATATCAAAGGAAATGGCTGCAAAAGAACTATTTACATTATCTATATTACTTCGATTTTAGAAAATCTTTTGGTACTGTTGCACCTAAAAGACTGCTGTACAAACCAAAGCATTTTGGCAATAAGGGCAAGTTACTGCTGTGGATAAAGGGATGGTTGAATGAGAGAAAACAGTTTTAATTGGTTCAGCTCATCATGGATTAATGTTATTATAAGAGTTTCTCAGGTTCAGTGATCAACATGCTTTGGAAAAAAAAAAAAAAAATTCATTTTATATAAACTATTAAAAAAAAAAAAAAAGTAAAAAAAAAAGCCTCTTAATTTCACTAGCTATGTTTTTGCAAGCTTTTCTGCTAGTCATATAGTGTTACTGATTGCTATGAATTTTCAATGCTGTGGGTGATAATGATATATACCAAAATGTTTGTTGCAGTGAAAAGCATCCAGATAAAATGTCAGAATTCTGGCATCGTATTAAATTAAATTATATTTGCAACTCTGGAATAACAAAAGTGGTGCAACTGACATTCTTGTTGCAAATAGAATAGGAAGAAGGACAAAGTAAGATCAGCCCAATATACCCTTGAGTAATCTGGTGGTTTTAAACATACAGGGGCAGATGAAAAGGTTCTAAGTCTTTATTATTTTTCAAATAAAGTATTAGCATTTTGTTGGGTACAGTGTTTTTATTAGAAGTGTCTCAACGTTCCTGCCACCATTGTAAGCCGGTGGTTTTTATAAGAAGTGTCTCAACATTCCTGCCACCATTGTAAGTACCGGTGGTAGTTAAAATTTTTCTTGTGTTACTTGGTGTTACCTTTCTTGTGTTAGTTACAATTTTTACTAGATTTTTCTTGTTACCTGGTCGAATTTCCCTGTTATACAGTGAAACTTCTCCTAACGGACACCTCTCGTTAATGGACATCTCTCTTCAACGGACATTTTCAAATTCCCCAACTCACCTCCATTGGTTTTAACTTGTTTGCAGCTTCTGTCTAGCGGACATTCTCTGTAACGGATGTGGACAGGCAATCTGCACTGTTTCGTTTAGATTAACACTTAATTTGATCTCCCCATAACGGACAGCGGCTGAGCTCACAGCCCTTTTTCTAGGAACGTTTCTTCCACGTATTGCCTCAATCGTGTGTTTATTTTCTATTTCCAATTCTCTGAATTTTATCAAGGTTTACGTCGCGGTTCTAAACCCTTTTTCAAGAATTTTAAGGCACGTGTAAAACTTCTGATGAATTCGGTGTGTGCAGGGGGGGAGAATATGGTCGGCCTTTCGTCTTTTCAGTTTCAGTTTTGTTCAGTGTCGTGTGAAGTGCACAATGTCTTCTCATAAACATTTAACTTTAAAAGACAGTCGAACTCATTAATGCGTATGATCGGCAAAAAAATAGTGTTCGCAATCTCGCTGCAAAATTCAAAATCGGTAAGATGTAGGTAAGCGACATCCTAAAGAAAAAAAAATGAACTGCTCAAACAATTTTGGCAACACGAAAATGATCAGGTTCAAAAATCATTCCTGAAAACTGTTGGACTTCAAATTTGTCGCGCACGTGCTAAAAAAATTCCCATTAATGGGCCTATTATTAGGGAAAAGGCTTTGGAGGTTGCAAAATCTATGGGAGTAAATGAGTTCAAAGCTTCTGTGGGATGGCTAGACAAGTTCAAAACTTGGCATAAAATTTCTTGGAAAACCGTAAGTGGTGAAGGTGGATCTGTTGATACTGGGGTTGTAACAGAGTGGACTGTCAAATTGGAAGATTTATGTCGTGATTTTGAAGCTAAGGATATTTACAACTGTGACGAAACAGGGTTGTTTTTTAAAGCTCTTCCTGAAAAAACAATGAGCCTAAAAAATGAAAAGTGCCAGGGCAGAATTTCTAAGGAACGCTTGACTGTACTATTGTGTACAAATATGCTGGGAGACTTTGAACAACCTCTTGTTATAGGAAACCCACAAAATCCTCGTTGTTTCAAGGGCATAAAGTTGAATCTTTTGGATGTTGACTGGAAGTCTAATAAAAAAGCGTGGATGACACGAGATATCATGAGCGAATGGATAAGTCACTTTAACCAAAACATGATTCGTCAAAACAGAAAAATTATTCTTTTCATGGATAATGCTGGATCTCACCCGCACATTGAATTGTCCAACATTCAAATCATTTTTCTGCCACCAAACACATCTGCAGAGTGTCAGCCCTTGGATCAAGGGATAATAAAAAAATTTAAACTTCACTACAGAAAACGTGTTTTAAGACATCTCATTGCAAACATGAACGATGTAACATGTGCGAGTGACCTTGCAAAGAAAATCAGCATCCTAGATGCGATTCAATGGATTTCCTCTTCAGTAAACGCAATTAGAAAACAAACTGTCGGGAACTGTTTTGTAAAGTCTGGCTTCTCAAACGCAAAAATTGAAGTTGTGAACAGCAATGTGGAGTACCAAAAAGAACAAGAACTTCAACATCTATTGATAATGTACGATACTTCCGCTACAAGTGACCCTGGCTACAAAGATATAGACTCGAACCTCACTACAGAAGATGGTGCTCTAGATATCAACTACATTATCATCGATATTTTTCAAGAAGTTCCTCATGAGGATGAAGAAATGGAAGGAGGTCATTCTGTCGAAGAACATATTAACGACGAACCCCCGATGAAAATAAAATAATAAATAAATTTTCTGTTTATACTCCGGCACGACAACCATGTCAGTAGAGTTTACAATAAATCGTCAATACAAATATTTATCGTATTTAGTAATCACGGGCTTGAACCCCGGTCCACTCAAGGAACGCGTGCTATGCACTCTCGCTCCTGACCACTGGGCTACGTCAAGAAGCGCTCATACAAATCAATCGTTTAAAATGTTTTTTGCTGCTGAAGAAGATACTGAAGGACTTTCGTTGGTTTCTTCACTCCAAACAAATGTTGAAAACAAAATTATCAGCCGGAAGAAGGTGCAGAAGAAAATAAATGATTACTGTATGCATTTTACTTAAGATAAAGTCATAATATGCATAGCACAATTGTATGTATATTATTTACAAAAATATTGTGCAAAATCTGTATATATTTTAATTTAATTTTACATTAAACATTTAACGGTTTTTCTTTCTTTCTTTTTTTTTTTTTCTCCCTCAGACTTCTTGTTAGCGGATATTTCTCTCTAACGGACACATTTTCGTTCCCCGTGGCTGTCCGTTAAAGGGAAGTTTCACTGTATTCTGTTGGATGGTTGGAATATCAGCAGAACTTCGTCCACATCCATTCAGCCTCATTTTGAGTATAAGGACGATAAAAGTCATGGGGCAAGGTCAGGTGTTTGAGGGAGAGGTACTAATGGATCTTTTTTGGGGGGGCAACAAACACTTTTGAATGAACAGTATACAAGCATTGTAATTTTATGTAAATCATCCAGTATTAAATAATTGGTGGTATTTTTTACTTATCTTTTTCCCTTAGTCTAATCAGATCTTTATAGTGGATTGGTTTGCCATCCCTGATCATTCTGAACAATTCATAATAAATGGTAGCCTGAATGTCAAAAGAAAGTAACATTTATTTCGCTATTGATCAAACCTATCTTGATTATTGGGTGGATGACTGAATTTTATTTCTTGGTCAAAGATATGTTTCTTCTGTGGGAAGAATTCAGCTGATATTAGGTTCAACAAAGGTGGTATCCGTTGAACCTAATAGTGTTAGTGGTCATTCAACAAGTCTTGGAGCAAATTTTTCTGACACCTGACACATGTCTAGATTTTTAGAGAGAGAGAGAGAGAGAAAAAAAAACCTGCATTTATCTGAAGAAGAGTCTCAGTTTATCATCAGTTTCTCAGATAGTTGATTTCTGATCAGAATTAATTTCTTTATGACTTTTCCAATCATTTGACTGCTGCTTGAATTTGAAGGTTAACTTGAATATTTAGGATCTTTGACATTCTCTGCTGTTATGGAAATATTTAGTAAATTAATAAATGGCAGTCTTAGTGACACAAGCATCATCAAATGCAGTTCTTAACCATTTGGAGTGGTTTCACTTTATCTCTCCCCCCTCACAAAAACAAATAGATCATAGAATTTTATAAATAACATATGAATTTTTATTGTATGTTTTGGATATTAGCTTTGTAAGGTAATTGACCATTTATATTAGTACAGTAATACCCCGACTTACGCGAACTCGGAGTTGCGCGGTTCTTGATTTTTTCGTTTGCCAACACTGCCGCCCACTATCTTCAAGGTCGTTTTTCATATGCTATCGATATACGGTGCGATGGCGGAGAGTGAGAGCGAAAGATGAACAAAATTCAACTTTGCTGCCGCATGAGCTGCACACATATACAAGAATTTGCATTCCAACTGTCATATTTATATGTGTGCGTTCGAATTCGTGCTCAACTTTTGTCGGAAATTACATCGTTTTCACGGATAAAAAACTTTCCAGGCTTTAAGGTTTCCAAAGACCGATTGACAATGATGGTCGGCAGGAATGCAGCTGGTGACTGCAAGTTAAAACCTATCTTAATTTATCGCTCCGAAAACCCAAGAGTTTTAAAAAATATATCTAAAATTAGCTTACCAGTGATTTGGAAGTCAAATCATAAAGCTTGGGTGACAGCTTCCATTTTTGAGGACTGGTTTGGTCACCACTTCATACCCGAAGTCGAACATTATTGCAAGTCTAAACAGATTCCATTTAAATTGATCCTACTTATTAACAATGCACCCGGTCACCCTCCTGCCACCCTAATTAATTTCAACCGACGTGTGAAAGTTGTGTTTTTGCCTCCAAACACAACCAGCTTGCTTCAACCAATGGACCAGGGAGTCATCAAAACCTTCAAGGCCTACTACACGAGGCGTTGGTTTGCATGTCTGATTGAAGCTATGAGACAAAATAGTGAGATATCTGTTAAAGACTTTTGGAAACAATTCAATGTTTTAGATGCCGGAAGAATCATTGAAGAATCTTGGGATGAAATTCACAAAAAAACATTGAATGGTGTCTGGAAGAAACTTTGTCCATTTTTTTTCAAAAATGAGACGAAAACAACGCCAGAAACTGATCATGTCGCTTATATGATAAAGTTGTTAATCTTGCCAGGCAATTAGATTTGGAAGCCAATGGTGATGATGTCAACGAGCTGTTGGATTCACATAGTGAATCCAACTGCAGTTGTATAACCAACTGTATAAATAACTACAATTTTATTAAATATTTTTCTTTTAAACAATGAATGAGCTCATAGAGATGTGTGAGCAAAACGTCACTGAATTATCTGACACTTCAGACCCAGTTCCACCAGAAAAGCACATGACGATTGCAAGCTTGACAGAAGGTCTCAGCTCACTTGAAAAGGGCTTAAAAATTTTAGAAAACATAGACTTCAACGAAGAACGCGTTATAGCTACAAAGCAAGGAATAAAGAATTATTAGCTTGCTACGAAGAAATTCTGCGTGAAAAAAAAGAAGGCGCTGTGTCGTCAGACGAATTTGTTAGATTTTATGAAGCCATCGACATCGAAATAACTTTTTTACTCAACTCATTTATTTTTTAATACATAATTTGTATTAATATGTATAAATAACTGCAATTTTATTAAATATTTTTCTTTTAAACTAGTATTTTTGTTAGTCCTTGGCCCAATTAAACAAAATTTATATGTATTTATATGCAAAGTTGTACCCCGACTTATACGAATTCGACTTAAGCGATTTTCGTCGGACCCATCTATCGCGTAACTTCGGGGTATTACTGTATTACAGATTGCTTTTGTTGCTTTGTCTAACTGGATATCTGCAGTTCTTTCTATCCTCCATTGAGTCACTATCATAGTAATAAGTTCGACTTCTCTTAATTTCATTATCTCATCATTACTTCTCTTATTCATCATCGTTTTAATTCTACTTTCATCTTACTTTAGACAATGTGACAAATGGAATAGTGATGTACAAGTGGTGACCACCTGCATCTATTAACCATTTGAATGAAGTAATTAAAATTTGATGGCCTTGACAGAAAGGTGGGAGATCACTACACATATAGTGAAAACTTTGTATAGTGGATGACCCTTTGTCTGTTGTGGAATTTGACCACTCTGATTATGGTGTTTTGATTTTACTGAGTTGTTAAAATTGCACAAACAAAATATGCCACCTTGAGACTTCTACTGCCTTCCTTAACATCCTCCTTCACAGTCAGTAGATTGAAAACTGTAGACATCCATGACTGCAGTAGTAAAAATTTATAAGGAAACGAGTCAAGTGTATTGCAGCAACAGAACTTCTGTCTGTACCTGCTGTCACTTCCTGTCCTACCCTTAACCTCTCAGTATAGCTAATTCCCCCTTGGATTAGAAATTGTGTGTTTTAGTAATAACAGATGTTGAATAATTGAGAAGGATTGATACTAAGGGAAGGGTGGAGTGGAATGATAAAGAAACAAAAGGTTGAAAGACATTTTGCAATAATCAGGATTATCAAAATCAAGAAAATGAAAACTATATCTTGAGTGGAATGAAAATGAAAACATATTTATTTATATAAATGTGAGAAACCCAACGTATCCAAATGGATGAAGCAAGTCTACTTCATTTCATTCATTTGTGAAATGTGCAATGATCACATTACAGGTCTTTTAATTCAAATAGCAGCCCTCCTGTTTGCAAAAGAGTACCAAGTGAAAAATTATCATGCATCAACTGGAAGTTTGGACAATTTTAAGAAGAGAAATGTAATATATTAAAAAAGAAAGGGTACAAGTGGTGACCACCTGCATCAAATTAAATTAAGTGTGAAATGAACTCTTCAATGAGAAGTTTAATGAGATGATTTTTGGATTTTCAAGGAAGTTATGTTTAACGTGATTAGGTATGTGTCTCGAGTGATGCCTATTAAAATATCAGTAACAAAAGGTGACATAAAATTATCGCCTTTTGTTACTTCATGTTATCAAAAGAGAGAGACTGCCTGGTTGATTTTTTTTTTTTACTTGTGCTTGCAACTGGTAATAAGTCATCGCCATATGTAATTAGAAAGAAAATTAAATAACCAACAATTTTGAGAGCAAATAAATCAGTGAATGGTTATTGCATTGATTATTGTCTGATTGAATATTGGTAATGAAATAGAAAGGCAAGGAATCTGAAAAATTTTTACTATTGGTGCTCTTTTATTGCTTGTCTAAAAATGCAACTGTAGTTTTGAAGCTACTTGAAAAAGATGTCATAAAAGAATTTAAAGCAGTCTTCAAGAACTATCTGATAATTTTATTTGTTGCCAGTTAGTAACAGAATACTCAGTAACTGTAAGTGTGGATGCTGTATTGTGGATTACAGGTTAGAATTTCAAATTTACCAAGAAACAGTTATTAAATGCTTCACCCAAGGTTTCTTAGTTAAAAAAATTACTCTGTACTAGACAGAAAATGAAGATGTTTGTTATGTGGAAACATTGATGTGTATTCTTCAGTTACAAAAGATCACTGAAGAGGATGTAACATGAAAAATATTAGATAATTTAATTTAAAACAGATGAAGCATGCTATAAGTTAAAGACCAGGAACAACAAGGAAATAATACAGAAATTAGAGATAGTTATAAACTGTAAGGTGGCCTGCATTGATATTTTAAGAGCCCAAATGTTTTGTGATAAAAAAAAAAAAATAATAGAAAAATAACAGTAGTGGGGAGAATGAATAATTTAATGAATACATGTAATTACAGAGAAAGAATAACTGTTTGATAAACCTTAGACAGTTTTTTTTTTTTAATCCTGTATAACCATCTCATTTATTAATACACATGTAAATAAATGTTTTAACTATAAATAAAATTTGTTTAATAATTTTTGGTTCTAAGCATGGTAATGATAAAAAGGGAATTTATTGTATAATTGGAATATGTCGTCTGTTCTAGTTAAGTCAGTTATTAGATACAAATTTAGTTATCGGGATTTATGTTGATCTGTGAGATCAGTGACATAACACAAAAGCTTAGAGATGCCTTTAAGATTTTGTGTTATGTATAGCTGCACCATTCATGATATTGTAAACGTTTATTTATTTATTTACTTACTTGCACGCATGTGTGCGCACACTGATAAATTGTCTGTCTTTGTCGTGAGTTACCATCTTCTTTCTCAGCACAGTATAAATTTATTAATGCCAGTTCTCTCTCTCTCTCCCCTTTAATGTTTTCAGATATGTGTTAAGATGCCTGCAGTTAGGAATTTTAAAAAGTAATCTATTTTGCACATTGATATATATCATCTAAAAATGTTATTGTCACCACCAGGTCAGAGCAGTATATATTGTTTATTTATTATTATTTTTAGGTGAAATTAAGAAAATGAGCAGGAAAATACAAGAATGTGAAAAGATTGATATTTGTGTTGTTTCTGAGCAGTTCTTAGACAGCATTGGTAAAATGGACCTTGCTACGTTGATAACTCAGCACAAGATCTCAACTTGGGGAACTAATGTATGTAATGTATTATTTCCTTATCCATGCAATACACTGAAACTTGAAAATTTCGAAAAATTTATTCAAATTAGAAATGGTATTTCTATTACCATGGAAATACCATTTACAAATACTGCAGAAGTAGTATGATAATAGAAATGGTATTAGTATTAGTAATGGCCGCATGGTGCAAGAAAGCCTATGGCTTATGCTGCACCAGCCAAAAAAAAAAAAAAAAAAAAATTTTTTTTTTTTTTTTTTTTGTATTTCTATTAATAAATTAATAGGAGATAGTACTCTTACAAAGTGGATATATGCCACCTTGAGACTTCTACGGCCTTCCTTAACATCCCCCCCTTGGCAGTCAGTAGATTGAAAACTACAGACTTGTCTGTGGCTGCAGTAGTAAAAATTTATAAGCAAATGATTTAAGTCTATTGCAACAACAGAACCTGTAATGTAAGAAAATTTGTTTTACATGAGTTACAATGAACAGAATGCTGTCATATATATATATATATACGAACTGTATTAAGATCTGTTTCTTATCCTCTTTTGCTGTATAAATGCAGTATATATGCAAATGCATAAAGATGTAAGTTAATTCTTCAAAAAAGATAATAAAAAAAATAAATAAGTAAATAAAATCTTCTGGCAGGGAAGAGAATGCTTGTGAATATCTTAGTAATTCTTTTGACATTTTCAATCTTTTTTGAAGAACTGAGTATCAGTCTGAAGTTTCATAGGGTAGGGTCACTCCAGCTATTGTATGCTGGCCTGCAAACTACATAAACCAAATCCTTGTAACTTGGTTATTTCCAAAGTAAAAGCAATTTACATAAAGAGTAACAATACAGTGTATCCAGTGACAAAATTTTTAATAACTAAGTATGGAGCTTTCAGGGAAAACGAACCCCCTTCTTCAGCAAAAGACATATACAAAATACTAACAAATATAGAAGTTAAGATGTTAGAGATATAATTAAAATAGAATTATGTGTGTGTGTGTGCATGCTCTAATGCACACATGGCTGTGTGATTGATCATTATTCACTTGATTAGTGTTCATTGTCGGTGCATGGACGAGTGTAGGTTTGCTGCCAGCACTTGTCGAGTTTCAAGACTGTTGATTCCAAGATAGGGTGTAGCCTCGTACCCTTGCAGAGATTCAAAACTTTTGGACAGCATGATATGTTCAACGATTCTAGCCAAAGGCGGTGACGGAAGTGTCAAGATTGGTCGATCACTTCACAATCGCACCTGGGGTTAAGGTCATGATATGTTGACCAGAAATGTTCTGCGATTGCCGAGTGGTCAGTGTCACCTAGGTGGATCAATCTGTCATGCTCTGTAAGGCGATCCTGAAGGCATCTAGAGCTTCCCCCTATATAGCAACTGCCGCAATCATTGCAAGTTATGTGATATACTACTCCACTACGTAAGAGAGGGGATGATGGTAGCCTTAACATTCAAAACCAGAGAACATAAGCTCCTCCAGGGAGCTGTATGCATTTTATTTGGTATTTAGTTTATTTTATTTTAATTCTATCTCTAACGTCCATATTTCTTAGTGTTTTGTATACATCTTTTGCTGAAGAAGGGGTTCATTTATCCTGAAAGCTCCATACTTAGTTATTAAAAATTTTGTCACTGAATATGCTGTATTGTTACTCTTTAATCGTGGAATCCAGTACCACAGGCCCATTTGCCTTCAGCATTATATCTTGTTATTAAAAAGATAGTCAGCTTTTGTCTACTTTAATTAAACTTCATCAGTACAGTAGAGCCTCAATTTAATGGACAAAAAATTTCTGTCCTAAAGGAAAAATTTAGAACCTGTTTATATCTGATAGCGTCACACATCAGACAGATGTGCTGAAAATTCCTTCTAATGAAATAAAGGCTGTTTTACTGTTAGATAATGCACCTGCTCACCCTACTGCTGAGAGGTTAGTTAGCAGGGATTGGAGAATTAAATGTGTTTTTCTGCCTCTTAACACTACTTCACTCGTACAGCTGATGGATCAGGGAGTAATCGTTACATGTAAGAGGCTGTATAAGAAGTTTTTGGAAGAAGTAATGGTTGTTTTGGAAAAACCAGAAGATGCAGAAGAAGATAGAAGAGGCACCAGGACACTGCAAAATTTGCATACGACATCAGATCTACTATCTTCAACTTAGCAGCTGCATGGAAAGATATGAAGATTACTACCTTGGCCAATGCTTGGAAGAAGTTGTTGTTGTATGACGTAGAACCTGAAATGGACTTTGAGGGAAGGGTGTCTAATTTTCAGGACACTGTTCTGAGGGCCGACAGCAAAAATGCAGCTGAGGGCCGACAGCAAAAATGCAACTGAGAATGATGTGGAACAGTGGCTCGAAAATGATGAAGGTGATCTGGGATATCAAACTTTCTCTGAGAGAGAGATTACAGAAAATGTTCTCCACGGAGAACAAGAGGACGATGATAAAGTCGAAGAATCAGTTGCACCTCATCCTACATTGTCTGTTATAAGACAGCATATGGATTACATCATACATTATACTGAATCATCATCAGACCCTGATGTGCTTCCTTATTATGAACATTTAAGAGAATTTCGATCTACAGTACTAAGGAAGCAGCACCAAGCTGTAAGGCAACTGAAGCTTGATAATTTCTTCAAGAACACATCATCAACTGGACCTGTTTCACCAGAACCATCTACCAGCAAGGAATTAACACCTCTCCCTCCATGTGACAGTTGTTTCTGACTCTGAAAGTTGTGATTCTTTCAATTAAGTTAATATTGAATATTGTCTCTTTTTTTTTTTTTTTTTGTATGTTTTTTATTCAATGGAGAATAAAAGAATTTAAAGTATTTTTTCTCTCTAAAATGGATTTAATTGAAAAAACTAATGTTCACATTAAAAACAACTTTTTGTGAGCTTTAATAAAAAAAAAGAAAAAGTGGTGTAAACACTGCATTAGTTACATTGTATAGTTTTTGACATGTTTAATTAAAATGGTTTGGTTCCTGTCGTAAATTTAATTTTATATTTTTAACAGATGTTTTAGTGGCATGTATAAATTACCCAATGTACATTATAATAATATTTTATTCATACTTATACATTTTAATACATCCTGTACATTGTAAGTTTATTATTAATATATGTTTTTAAAATACATTTGATTTAACAGACTTCCGGCAATAGCGGACACTGCTTCCTCCAGTTAGTCTGTTAAATTAAGGTGCCTACTGTATTTTTAAATTTCAGTGATAATATTGGCAGAAGCAAAATAGTTTCTTTTAATTTTTATCACTTTCAAATAGTGTTAAAAAGTTACACATACCGTGCATATGTGGGCATGCCTGAACACACACACACACACACACACACACACACACACACACACACACACACACACACACACACACACACACGTTCGTGTCTGTTGCTTTTTGTATAATTATAAAGAAGAGGGGGGGTGAAGTAGTGCATTACTTTCTTGAGGATGCGTATTTTACAATAATTTTAAAATAATAATTACCAAGCCTGCAAAGTATGTCTTTTGTTTTTGACCCCCCCCCCCCCCAAAGCCTACGATGTTTGGTAGCAGCAAGACAAATTACCAATCTCTCCAAAAATAGGTTATTTAGGGACTGTGTTTTTGAATTGAAATAAATTCTTTGGGTTTACTAGCAGATTTTCAATAGTTCTTTTAATTGTTCTTTCAGTTAGAGAACAAACTGCACAATCTTTCAAAGCAAGCATTCAAAGGTAATTAAAGTCACTTTTCTTTTTTAAACTTATAGAAATTTCTCAGAATGACTTTAATAAGCCATGCCAACGAGTTCATTTCAGCATAGCTTATTGTGCTAAAATTATATTTATTTATAATTTAATATTATATTAATTGTTGTACTTGAATTTATTTATTATATTAATAATTTTGAGAAGATTGCTAAAATTTTTCCAATGGGCAGTTTTATTAATGCTAACCTTTGTTTATACTGGGAGTATTGTACCATTTGGGACCACTTCAGGGATTAGCATTAGTAGAGGCATTTGATGCAAGAAAGCAAGCTTATGCAGCATCAGCCAAAAAAAAAAAATAATAATAAAATAAAATAAAATAAAATAAAAATAACCACTTCCACTTCACCCCTCTGTTCGTTCGAAATACCTGTCCAGCTGAGCCTTAAACTTATTTAGGCTATCAACTTCCACGACAAGGGATGGAAGTCTGTTCCACCAACCAACCACCTGCTGGCTAAAGGCAAAGAGGCAAGGGATAGATGATTTCGCCCTGTTTCCAAGTTATAGCCATTTTTGTGTTCCAGCAATTCTTTATACAAACTGAGTTAACGTACCTGGCTCCATTCAGCTGTCTACAAACAATGCTTGCTATCTTATAGAGGGCTTTGCTGTAGTTATGTAAACAAGATCCTGTATCATTCTCTCTGTGATTTCAATTAGTTCTCCTGAAAATGATACTACATTTCAAGCTTGTTATTAACATTTTGATAATAACATTAACACTTGATTACCAAATGTAATCAAATGTTTTTATCCAAATGTTCATGTCTCAGAGCATGAGGTGGCTCTTTGCACTGCCAACTTTGAGCTCTCTGCCAAGCCAATAATAATCAGCAACAGCACCATGCTGTTTCTGAACTTTATTGGGTCGAGCAACATAGCCTTGATCACCATTATGACATTGAAACTGTTAACTACTCACATGATTACCGCCAGTGCTCATGGCTTGAAGCACTCCACATTGTTAACTTTAGCCATACTATGAATCGCATTAAGGGAGTTCATATACGTCCCATAATGGAATCTGCCATGCTGCAGTGCAATGAGCGCTGCCATACACTGAGTGGACAGAAATCATGAGATACTTACCTAGTAATGGGTAGGCCCACCTTTCGCCTGGATAAAGGCAGTCACAGGGTGAGGCATTAAGTCCATTAGTTCACTAGGTATTTCCATCCATGCTTACTGCACCGCTGTCCATAATTCCGTCACATTCCTGGGTGGAGTATCCAAAGCTCAAACGGACCTTTCCACAGCATTCCAAGGTTTTAGTGTCTGGTGAACGGGGAGGCCATTCCATGGTGGTAAAATGTGTGGAATGCTCTTCGAACCATGTTCTTGTCACCATAGCTCTGTGGGGGAAGTGCATTATCCTGCTGGAAGATTCCATTGCCCTGTGAGTGCACAATCACCATGGAAGGATGCTCTGCAAAGATGGATGGTAATCTGGACCATTCACAGATGCACCTAGACATACCAGTGGTCCTGATGTGTGCCAGTTGAACATGCCCCAGACAATTACCAACCATCCACCTGTCTGAACAGTTCCTTGTTGACATGATGGGTGCATAGCTTCTTGCAGCTTCCTCCACACACACACGCACACCTGTCTTCTCGAAATAACTGGAAACGGGAATCATTGGACCATCGGACTGGACCTTGAATTGTCTCCAAGGTCCAGTGCCAATGTTCTTTTGTCCAATTGTTGTGGTGTTAGCAATGAGACTCTGGTGGGTCAGCGGCTCACGTAACCTGATGGTCTTGGTGGAGATGTTTCTGGCACCTCCGTCATCGAAGTTGGTGGTGATTTGTGCCACTGTCACTCTCCAGTTGGCTGAAATAATGCAAGACAGATGTCGACAGCCACATTCATTCACCACCGTTCTCCGCCCACAGTGCCATCCACGATGAGATGCTATTCTGTTAATGGCGTATTTCCAATACATTCTTGATACTGTCTAATGGGGATAGTGCAGTTTTTATACCACCTCTACAATAGAGTGACCCATGCGTCGGGCACTCACTATCATCCCTCTTTAAAAGTTGGTTAACTCATGATGTTTATCCATACTGACATCGAATTACCATCTATGTGAATGCAGTGATGCAATGTGTCTATATACTGCCAAGCTGTGGGTTTGTCCACTAGCTAGAGGGGTGACAGCATTGCATTGCCCAGGAACCAGGTATCGCATGAATCCTGTCCTTTCAGTGTACATTATGCATTAGGGGCACCGGAGTTGTTTTTCAATCATGCCAGTCATCTTCGATTACATTATCCAGTGTATACATACTCAGTACGGTGATGATGATTTTAATACTTTTATCTTATTTTATATCTGTATTAGTGCTTTATTTATGTACAAGTGACCCCCGCTTAACGCTGATAATCCGTAAAAACAGAGTGCTAAGTGAATCCGCGCTAAGTGAGTGCCGTATTCTCATAAGGTAATATATGTATTTGTGAGTTGCTGTCGGTGCCATGGGATATTTCCTAATCAATAATAAACGGTAGTGAAAAGATGCACAAATATCGGTTAAAATATTTAATATTCAAATATTTGTACATATAATATATTCAGCATTACATACATATATAGTTATGTGGTAACTACTTACGTATTAAAATTAAACTTAAAATTCCAATTAAAATCATGAATTTAATTGATCTAAATTGATTTAATTTAATTGATGAATTTAATCATGAAAAATGTATCGATTTTGGGTTGAACTTTGGCCCTCTTCCAAATAAACTAAAGGGGGTTTTAATTTTAAATCCCCCGCAGTGTTACCACCCGACAATAAAGTCAACCGATCCTTCGCCGCTTTGAAACCTGGCATGTTTTTTGCTTCTTTCAATATGAAACTTGTTGAGAAATATAACACATAATATCCCTCTTCAATAATTTTAAAAAATTCTTTTTTGAAAGTTTCGGCTCTATAATCTGCATTTGCGGCTTCTCCCTGGATTTTAAATCTATTTAACCAGCCCTTACTAGTTTTAAATGATTCCACATTTTTTTTTTTTTTTTTTTAAGGTGAGTTTTCTTCAGATCATCATATTGGCTAATCTCTTTCTATGTAACGTATGTAATCTCTTTCTCTCTTTTTTTTTTTTTTAATAATATTTAACTTAACTGAATTCTGCATTGGATATTATCTTCAGTAAAATTAGTTAGTCTCTCCATTTCAATCCTAATAGCCGGCCTAGCCCTAGTTGCTTGCAGTGGAACAGCTATTTTTCCCGCTGCTAAAATTAATTCTTTATTTTTTTTTTTATAATTGTTCTTACAGTTAAACTTGCAAGTCCTAAATTATGGCACACATCCACTTGTCTTTGACCAGAATCGATTCGCTTCAAAACGTCTAATTTAATTTTCAAATTCAGTAGTTTTCTTACATTTATAGTCTTCGTACTGCGCTCAGACGTTGTTGCTTTTTCCTTCTTATTGGCCATTATTAACTCTTTCGAAAATGTAACTATGTTGGTTGCATTAATTACAATACAATGTTCAAGTAAACTGTTCGTTTCGCACAATGTCTAATACGGTACTGAGTGATGACTAGACTTCGGACAAATGCATATAACGCAAATATTACAAGCAGTATACTTGTCATTTTTTAAAATGTTGATCTCGGAACTACATAACAAGTCATTGTACTATTGTACTGCAATTAAATTAGCATGCGAGAAAATTTCTCAAGTCGCGTGGGAAACGTTTTAATGCCGTTTTGCTATTCATTTTCAAGCTATCGACTCCATCAAATGAAACGATTTCGTTAAATATGCCAAAAATGCAATCTGTAAAAGAGCGTTATAGTGATCTGTGACAGCGTTATAGTCAGATACGGGTTATAATATAAGAGCAGTGTTATAGTGAATCAGCGTAAAGCGAACCGCATTATAACGGGGGCCTGCTGTATATATTTTATATTGTATTTTATTTTATTTTAATAAAGTCTAATTTAACCAGTTTGTCAGTTGTTACAAGAAATTATTGTGATAAGCAGCCTAACGTCCAAGGCCTGTTTTCTGACTACTTGGCTGCATTGGGCCTCTATACTTGTTGTTGTTTTTGGTTTTTAGGAGCATTAGCAGCTTAGGCCATATTGCTCCGGGATATGCGGTGGCCATTTCCTGACCTTTCCGCATCATCCGTATTTGGTGGTGACGGGCTCGAACCCCGGTCTAATCAAGAAGCGTGTGCTACGCACTGCTGCTCCTTCCCACCTGGCTACGGAGGCGCCCTCTATACTTGTAGCCAAATTTCACTAGTGTTTAAGTATGCTGATTTTTAGATTGAACAAGAATTTTTTTCACTATGGTTATGTTGATATTTTTATCTTGATCTATCAGTATTTCGATGCAATTGAGATTTTTACCCACATTTTTATGTGGTTTGTTTTCTTGATTTTATCACATTTTCTTATTTTCGTTTCAAGTTATTAGGTTGAGTTTAAGGCTATTTACACTATTTTCCTTGTAAATTTTACAATATATTCCATTAGTTGAAATAAACTGACTGTTAATTCTAATGTTTAACCCATGAGGATATCAGTATTTATGTTTTATAATAAAAATGACGACATAATAAAGCCGATTGTTAGTAAATTCAGTAATGGCCACCAAAATGCTAATAGCTACTTTCATTTTTAAATCTGTGAATTTTGAAATATGCTAATTCAAAATCCATTTCGCAGTTGAGTTTTATAATTCCTTGTTGTATTTGTTTGCTCTTCGCTCATTTAAGTGTGAATTACATTTGCCTTACATATTTTGTTACAAGTTTTGAATAAAAATGAATCTAACAAGTTTTCACAAAAATGACAAACTATTATAACAACAACAACAAAATTATTAAGCAATATTTTCTAAAAAAGTAATGCAGATATCAAAGATATATAATATACATAAATAATATATACTCAAATTTATTAATGACTTCTAATTAAATTTCTATTTAGCATTAATGTTTTATTAATTAGGTAATAAATTACTAATCCGTGTAACTATGGAGAAGTGAAAAAGAAGTGGTACAGTGAAAATAAGATAATGCATTGGTTTTTTTCAAATTGCTGCAGTTTCCTGTAATGTGATTTAGTTCACAACAGGAAATTGGGTGTGATACAGTTTCTCATAGCAGCTAATTTGCCTCATTTAATGATAAGATATGTAATACACTAAACAAGAAGCTTAAATTTAAGATCTACAATAATAATTGATGCCAAACCTGTTTGACCATGGACAACAACAAAGTGGGCAAAGCTAGTCAGAATGTTGTACCTTTCTGAAAAATCGAAAATGCAATTTATCTACCTGCTCACCTACAAAATTTTGTAATATAAAATACATAGGGCATCTAGACGTGTTATCCTCACTTGGCAGAAAGTCTCTTCATTTCTTTCTTTGGCCTAAATAAAGAATTTTGCTTGTTTCTTTTAAATATTATGCAAACATTTGCAAATCTGAACATGGTTTTTCAATCAAACATACCTCGCATCCATCTAGTGTGGTCATTACTCTTAAATATGGGTGCCTCCATAGCTAGGTGGGTAGGAGCGGCAATGCGTAGCACACGCTTCTTGATTAGACTGGGGTTCGAGCCCATGACCACCAAATACGGAGGATGCGGGAAAGGTCAGGGAATGACCACCAGCGCAATATAGACTTAGTTGCTAATGCTCCTAAAAACAAATAACAACAACAACAACTCTTAAATATGTTGATGAATATTATGTGCACATTTATTTTAGCACTGATAGATTTTCAGATCTTCCATTTCCATTTTGGAAGTTTATTACCACAGGAAACTAAATCAGAATGATCTTGACTAAGTCGTGGACATTTTTGATGCTAGGTTCGTGGAAAGTTTAAAAGATGAGGAGAAGATTATGTTCATTTATTCAGTGAGAAAATATTTTGTAATGGTTCACAAATTTTGTAATGGGCAGTGCATCATTTTCAAATTTGATAAATTTTTTGTGGACAATTTTCTATACTCTGATGTGGTTAAAATAAACAAATAGGTGAAGCAGTAGATGTCTTGCCTCACCAGTTCTGTAAGGTTCAGTGTGATAACCTGCTAGATGTTATTACAAAAGAAGAAGGAATTGTCCTATAGGGGTGCTTTGTTGGGGAAACTGATAAGTCCACCAGGAAGCTTGAAAAATAACAAATTATGCCAAGTCACAATTGGCATTTTAAGAATTCCTTATCGCAGTGCTGAGTGTGAGAGAATGTTTTAGTCCAATTAGAAAAACAATAACTGAATTCAGGTATTCCCTTTCTTACAAGCTTTGAAAATACTCCTGACAGCCACCAAGTCTAAGCAGCAGAGCCATTCTTTTGAACAAAAGTTAGATGCAACATTTCTAAAGAAGTCAGAGTCTGCAACAGTAGTTTAATTGAAGCATTAATGGTCATTTGATATCTGACAAACAATCCAAACAGAAATGCACAGACAGAAAAATGTTAGGTAAGCTAATAATTAACAACATTGTACTGGTAATCAATTCTATGGTTATATTTTAATATAAAGTCTATTGTTTTAGTGCAGTATGGACACATGCACACACATACAAAAAAAAAAAAAAAAAAAACTGCTTTTTGCAGAAACCCTCCTCTTCATCCTCTGCTTACAAACCAATTTTTCACTTTCAAAAAAACCATCAGACTTTTTGATTTTATCAGTTGTAATTTGCTGTGTTTACCTAATTGTTCAGTCATGATTTGTGTGAATAGATTGTTGTTTAGAGGTATTATTCAAGTTATTAGCCACACACTACATAGCGTTTCGTCGTAGCTACAACTGGTTCAATTTTAATCATTCTGAATTTTCAAACTGTTATTTTTTTAAAACTATTATGTCTACTTGAACTTTTTGTTTTACCTGCCTATATTAATTAGGGTTCTTCAATCTCTTCTGTTTGCTGTTCTTAAGTTTTTTTTTACTAAATGCCATATTATGATATGGGCTGTTTGCTTCTGTTATGTTGGAGTACTAATTGACAAATTCTGTAACTCGTTTATGCTTTTTGCTTTCTAATCCTAATCTTTTAACCACGCGTTCTATTAGAATCCTTGAGGAAATCAGGTGCAGTTTTTACCCAATTTATACCACTTTTTTTTTATTTATTTTTTTTTATTTAGGAAAACCCCAAACACAAGAAGTATTAGAATCTATAGAACTTATTACTGTGCATGAGTTGGAGATTGAGAAGATGAAAGAAGATATTTGTTGGCATTAGACTTGAACTTCTGTAGACAGGAAATGCGTATGAAGGTTGTTCCAGAAAATGGAAGTTGAAGGAATAAATGAGGAAGAAGAAAAGTTGATTCTGTGAGTTTGAAGTTGGACAGTAAATGCATGTTGGCTGGTGGCGACACGTGTTGGACCAGTTTTGAAAGAGAGAGCAGGAATTATAGAAGCCAATTCAGAAGAACAGTGCTCATGTAGAAAAGGCATACAGCAGAAACAATGTCTATTGGACAGAGAGACTCTGTTAGAGATGAGTCATTAGTTAACCTAATCTTCTCAGTGGAATCTAGAAGCCTGAGAGAGGTTTGAGGGCACTGCCCCCGATGTGGGAACAATACTCCATGGTAGGGCGGATTTGCAATTTGTAGAACAGCTGTTTGGAAGAAAAGTAACACTGAGAGCGAAAGAGAAAATCAAGTTTTTTAGATGCAGAGGAAGCAATATTTGTAATGTGCTTGTGCCAAAAGAGATTAGAAGTCGGTAATCCCCAAAAGAGATATCATCTTTCCTAGAAATGGGAGTGTCACCAAAGATGACCATAGGAGCGGAAGAATCCTTTTTTTGAGATATAACACATGACTGAGTTTTAGGATTGAAATCAACTAAGTTTTCTTTGCCCCGCTGGAGAATTACCTGGACATTGGCATTTAAGGAATTGTTAGCAGATATTCGAGAAGTTGAAGCAGATTGAGCAAGGCGAGGTTTCTCAAACTAGAAAGTGGAATGCAATGTGCTATCGTCAGCAAAACTATGGATAGGATTTCTGGACAATGGAAGAAGGTCATTAATATACAGGAGGAAAAGAGTGGGGGAAAGAACTGAACCTTGGGGGACACCAGCATTAGTGGAGAAGTTAGAAGATATGCAGCCATCTACCATCACCCTCAGTGAGCAGTCAGAGAGAAAACTGGATAACCAATTACAAAAAGTACTTGGAAAACCATAAGATGGAAGCCTGTTTAGAAGACCTTTATGCCAAACATGAACTAAAGCCTTTGAGATGTCAACAGCAACTGCTTGTGTTTCACTGAAATTTTCCATTGAATTTGTCCATAGATGAGTAACATAAGCCAGAATATCACCAGTGGATTAACACTAACGGAATCCTTACTGGTGATCGTTGATCAGACAGAAGGTTTCTAGATAGTTTGAGTTGGCAGTTAATTGATTTCTGCATTACTTTAGAAAGAGTAGAAGTAATTGCAATGGGACAATAGTTGGATGGGAGGGATTTGTCACCCTTTTTTAGGAACAGGCTGGATGTGAGCAAATTTCCAAGCAGATGGAAAAACACTTTTGGAAAAAGAAAGTGAAAAAAGACACCAAAGAACAGGAGTAAGTTCAAGTGGAGAAATACTATCAGGACCTGGAACTTTCTTAGCATCAAGGTTCGTCAAAATCCTTCTGCCATCCTTTTGACGGAAGACCACAGGAGGCATTGAATGGAGTGTGTTGGGAATGGTGGGAGGTGTTTTACCAAGGTCATTAATACATGAGTTGGAAGAAAAATGGGATGCCTAGCATATCTGCTTTATCCTTGGCTGAAGTAACACCAGAAGCATCTGTTTTTGACAGAGGTGGGAGCAGAAACGAGCAAAAGTTGCGGCCAGTAGCTTTGGCAAGAGACCAGAATGCTCAGGCACCATTAGGACAAGAAGCAAGTTTTCTACTCATTGCCTGTTGAAAATCTAGTCTGAACTGATTAATAATTGCTTTACAATTATTGCGAGCTTTGGGGTAATCAGAAAATTGGAAACAATCCAATTACTATATGCAACATTCTTCTCTTGAATAGCCTTAGCACATTTATTAAAAAACCAAGTTTTAGATAAAGGAAGAGAATTTAAAGTGGAGTGTGGAATAAAGGATTCCATTCCTATAAGAATAATTTCACTGACGCTATCTGAGGAAACAATGACATCAGAAGTTTTTAAACAGTAATCCGTCCAGGGAAAAGAAGGGGAAAAAAATCACGCGGGTCATCCCATTTTGCATTCTTGTAATGCTAAACAACACGAGGTTGGCAATAGCCATGAGATAAAGGCTCCATTGGAAATGAGACAATCAGCAAGTTGATCTAAGGTTCATTAAAGGACCACTCACTTTGACTGTGTACTTGCGGGAAAAAGATCAGGATTGTTGGCTGTATGGTTAGGATTGTCCAGTATCCTGGTAGGTATACGAACAATCTGTGTGTGAGGTCATTAGTAATTGCAAAAGCCTCAGCATCTCAACCTTCTGGGTGAATAGAAAACGGAAGCCAGCTGGAGTTGTGAACACTAAAATCACCAAGGAGAATTACCTTACTGTTAGGAAAGTTGGACTAGAGAAAGTCAAGTTGCAAAGAGAGGAAGTCAAAGACTTCCAATGATTAGTGGAATTGGGAGAACAGTAGAGACAACAGATGAATTTGACACAGTGAGGTAGAGAGATTTTAAGCCAGAGAAGATTGAAAGAGAGGAGATTCCAAATTAACAATTCTCTGACAGGGAATATCGGAATGGACATATGCACAAGTACCACCTTTGAGACGAAAGGAATCATACAGCAAATAATTTGGGCAACTCAGATGAGCAGTAGTTGAGTCAACCGATAACTGAGATTCTGTCAGAAAACGTACGTGGGGTTTGGCAGACTGTAAGTGGAAATGGACATCATTGAGATTAGAATTGAGACCATGTATATTTGTGAAATGAACTAGGAAGTGTTTGGGATGTTTAGATCTTTTCGCAGATAAGCTTACTCTGTTTGTTTGACAATTCATGGTGTATTCAATAGTAAGGAAAAGTGGGAGCGGGGGTGGGGACGTGCTATATGAAGTAATGAAATTTTTGGATATGGCGTACCCGTAGTAAGCATATACCCAGAATCTTGACATAAAGTGGCCTTGACAATGTCCACATACACACTACTCAGACTCCCTCCAGTCATTATATGGCAGAGTAGAGGTAGCAAGATTATACACTAGCTGATCCGGAAGCCTCCTAGAGAGTTTCCAATAAGTTCGGTCCGGTGTACTAACTAGTGGCCGGCCTGCGAGCACCGTTTTAGAGCTGTACCCTCAAAATATAAGGAGGTTTGGATCTTACCACGGTGTTCATCATAACCTCAAAAGACATCAATTGTACTGCATGATGGAAGAGATGGAGAAGGATTGATCAGAACCTAGCTCTGGAGATTAAACATGGGTTCCACCACTTAAAGTCTCCAATAAGCAAAGTGGTGGTATTGCACCAGTTGATGAGAGTCATCTGCCACCTAGTATTGCCTGATAAGACAGAGGGTGCATTCCTCCATGTAGTTTGGGTGCCACACCTTGGCCCCTGCTTATGTTGGTCACCCACAGTGTGCTTGCACACGGGGGTTATACCCAGAATTACTAACAGTCCCACCATCGTGAAGGCGCAAGCAGAGGATTTGGATGTCACAGACCATCCAGACTTCGCCGGAATTGGGTCCACTTGATTTGAGCATCACCCAAATATCAGCTTCATCAGCGTTTTAGACTCCCAGGTAGCAGCACAGCTTGCCTGGCATATCTGAGAAAATGTCTGCGACAACCTCAAGGACCAGCTAATTGCAGCATTCACTTATAATGCCCCCAGGCTTCCTCTTCTCACACTTTGTGTATAGAATGTGATTGGTTTTAATTTTTATATATGTGTGAAGTTGTTTTATCAGTTGAGCTAGACATTCTTCCAGGTAAGCTTATAAATTGTTGTAGTGATATAATGGTAGTTAATAGCTGTAAATGGTCATACAGTAGAATCCCGATTATCCAAGGTAATGTGGACCAAGGGGATAATGGACGGTCGTGTAAATTATTTTTAAATAAACTGGTCTGAATACATTAACGTGATGATATACACGTTTTCAGGTTAGACCTAATTAGTGAACGTAATGACTTAAATTATACAACAAAACATTTTTACTTTTATTTACAACTGTTTTATTACAAAAAAAAAGTGTATGTATAAAATTAAACCACTTAAACTGAAAGTCATAGACAAGAAAAATGTACGCTTACAGTCGTTTGCACTACACCTTAATATCATAGAAAGAATTCCGTAATGGGTTTCTGTTTCATAGAAGCTCCTTGCTTTTAGCTGCTATATTTTGTAGATACTTAAGTAACAAAGCATCTACAAGTGTGGTATCTTCCTGCTGTACAATGTAACGTAAAGCTGACTCAATAGCATTTACACCTTCCACGTCTGTCTTTTTTTTTTTTTTTTTTTTTTTTTTTTGTAGTTTCTGTGCACTCTTCATCATCATCATCTTCACTTTCATCATTTTGTTCGTCAACAAGCTTTTCGATCATGTCTGCCAGGGGCAAAGGTTGATGACGTTGTAGAGCGGATATCATCTTTTAAGGGCACAAAAGGTGATATAGTTGTACACGTTGGCACTAATGATATTAAGAGTAGGAGACCGGCGGAATTACTTAACAAGTACAGGTCATTGATGAAAAAAAGCCATGAATTAGGGTTGAATTTGAAAGTGTCTATATGTTGAATTTGAAAGGGAGTATATGATGAGAGCCCTGTCGATCAATTCGGCCCTGGAAAGATTGTGCAGGGCTCAAGGGGTAGAATTTTTTTCACCCTGGTCTGTACTTGTTAACAGTCGAGACTGCTTCTACAGGGATGGGATATACTTAAATAGAAAGGGTGCAAGAATGTTTGCTGATGCTATCGAGGCAGTGTTAGGTGGGTTGGAAAACTGCTAGATTGGGGGATACAAGGACTAATAGATTAACAGTAGCCACTGGCAGAGGAGAAAGTGATTCTTGCACTGCTTCTATTGGAATTAGCAGCAGCCTGGAGAATAAGATGCAGGATATTTCAGAGACTGCTGGGAATCATGGGGGTACAAGTAAACACATGGGTTGTGTTAGGGTGGCTAAGAGGAAGAGCAGGTGCATGTATACTTGCGTGTACACCAATGCTAGGAGTTTAGTAAATAAATTTGATGAATTTGAGGTATTGCTCAAAACATCAAAGGCAGATATTGTTGGGATTTCAGAGACGTGGTGTCACACAGATATAAGGAATGCAGAACTGGAATTTGGGGTGTACAATGTCTACAGAAAGGATAGACAGGATAGGAAGGGAGGAGGGGTTATGCTATTAGTTAAGAAACACATAAAATCCAAGGATGCGAAGCCAGTCGACATCGCTGGACAGTGCAGTGTCGAGTCAGTTTGGTGTGACATAAGCATTGGGAGATCAAAATTGAGAGTAGCAGTGTGCTATAGGCCTAATGACTCTGATGAGTATAATAAGGAACTGTACAGGGAAATAGAGTGGGCCAGTAAATCAGAGAGTCTTATAATGGGAGATTTTAATTTCCCAGATATTGACTGGAATTTGGGGGCTGGTCACTCACACACTAGCAAGGCTTTTGTAGATTTATTGGATGATTGTTTTCTACATCAGCATGTTCGGGAGGCAACTAGAGGGAGTAATACTCTTGATTTGATTATCAGTAGTGATTCTTCATGCATTAAGAATCTGCAGATAAATGAAGCACTAGGTGGCAGTGATCACAGTGTTCTGAAGTGGAATTTACTGAAAGAGGTAACTACCATTAGAGGTAATGGGAAAGGGGCATTGCTTTCATAAAGGCGACTACGATGGACTGAGACAGTATTTAAATTCTATACAGTGGGATCAACTGATGATGTTACCAACAGCAAATTCAAAATGGGAAGCATTCAAAGAACTTATCTGGGAAGCTACTAGGCTTTACATACCAACTAAGAAATATTGTTCAAGGTTTAGGCCTAAATGGATGTCAGATGAACTAATGAGGCATATGGCAGAGAAGAAAAATGCATGGGATATATACAAATTAACACGTGACACAGAAGCCTATGATAGATACAAGTTGATCTGTAACCAAGTTACAAAGGAGGTTAGGAAGGCGAAGGCAGATTACGAGAAATCCTTGGCAAGGGATGCGAAGAAAAACAGCAAAGAGTTCTTTACTTATGTAAACTCTAGAAGGAAGGGGATGAATCAGATTGGTCCACTTGATATCGATGGGTCAATTGTTGATGATTCTGCTCAGGTAGCTAACAAACTAAATGAATATTTTGCATCGACATTCACACATGAGGAGTTATTCAGCGAGGGGAATGCCAGAGGTGTATTCAACTCTGGCAGTAAGCTAGAGAATCTTGTAATAACTGAGAGTAAAGTGGAGGAGAAATTGTTGAAGATAAACACAAGAAAGGCACCTGGGGTGGATGGGATCGATCCAGTTATATTAAAGGAGGCAGCAAAGGAAGTAAGCAAACCCTTAGCCATAATTATGAGAGCTTCCTTGGACTCAGGGGAGGTACCCATGGACTGGAGATGTGCAAATGTGATCCCAATTCACAAAGGAGGATCAAAGGCTGACACAATTAATTATAGACCTGTGAGTTTAACTTCTGTTCCTGGAAAATTAATGGAGGCACTGGTTAAAGAAGCACTGCAGGATCATCTAGACAAGACTTCAGTTATAGCTCGGACATCATGGTTTTGTTAAGGGGAAGTCTTGCCTGACCAATTTGATTGGATACTGTGATGCAGTCACAAAAGAACTGGATGCAGGGAATAACTTTGATATTATATACTTGGATCTTAGAAAGGCTTTTGATACTGTTGCACATGGAAGACTGCTGCACAAATTGGAGCAGTGTGGCATTGGAGGCAAATTGCTGCTATGGATAAAGGGGTGGTTGAGGGGGAGAAGACAGAGAGTGGTAATCAATGGACACTGCTCATCGTGGACTAATGTTATTAGTGGAGTCCCTCAGGGTTCAGTATTGGGTTCTTTATTGTTTTCTGTATTTATAAATGATATTGATGACGGTATGTCAAGTTTAATGTCCAAGTTTGCAGATGATACGAAGGTTGGCAGGGTTGTCAAGGACACGACTGACACTATGCTGCTGCAACAGGATCTGGAAAGGTTGAGCAGATTGGCTGAGAGATTGAATGTAAAGTACTACATATGGGAAACAGCAACCCCAGAGCAACGTATCAACTCTGTGGTACTACACTGACAGTGGTAGAGAATGAAAAGGACCTGGGGGTGGTTGTACAGGCAGATATGAAGTTCTCTGAGCAGTGCAGACGGTCTGCAAGAGTAGCTCATGGTGTATTGTCAACGATATATAGGAATTTTTCCAGCAGGGATAAGGAGGTGATTATTCCCTTGTATAAGGCAATGGTCAGGCCACACCTAGAGTACTGTATGCAGGCCTGGAGGCCTCATTTCAAGAAGGATGTAGAGCTGCTGGAACGGGTACAGAGAAGGGCAACAAGATTAGTGAATGGAACAAAGGGGTGCTCTTACAAAGAAAGGCTTAAGTTTTGCGAATAACAGTGTCTGGAGACTAGGCACGCAAGGTGATCTGATAGCGGTGTACAAAGCCTTGAATGGTTTGAGCATGCTCAATGCTGATGAGATTCTTCCTCTTGCTCAGAATAATCACCTGAGAGGGCATAAATTCAAATTGAGGAGACACAGATGTAGGATAGATGTGCAGAAATTTGCCTTTAGCCAGCGGGTGGTTGGTAGGTGGAACAGACTTCCATCCCTTGTCGTGGAAGTTGATAGCCTAAATAAATTTAAGGCTCAGCTGGACAGGTATTTCGAACGAACAGAGGGGTGTAGTGGAAGTGGTTATTTTTTATTTATTTATTTTACTTTATTTTTTTTTTGGCTGATGCTGCATAAGCTTGCTTTCTTGCATCAAATGCCTCTACTAATGCTAATGCTAAGATGGATGAGGGTATGTCGGTCAGCATGCCATTACATAGATGACACATGCCGGAGAATATTCAACTTTTTCAAACAGATAGTTCTAAGATAAGCCACATGTGCTTGAAAGTTCAGTTTCTTATCCAGTACGAGGGCAAGAACACGGACAGTGTGAACAAGAGGAATTGAAATGTTATTAATCTTTAGCTCAAGATCGGGATGTAATGAGTGTAATTTGCAAAAATGAGTAGTGGTGGATTTTTGCTCAGCTAGGCGGTAACCATTACGAAGGTGCATGATTATATTCTGAGAAGATTGGCTACCAAGTCTAGAGTTAGGTTTGATAATTGCAGCTTAATTCTTAACGACCCTTTCACACGGTTAATTACTCGCCACGCCATATAGGAAATAATGAACCAACCACCGGATAGTGCACAGTGAGTGGAGCCACCGTAAGTCATTTTTCCTGAAGTATTAAAAATTTCAGGCGGAATGGTGTGGATAGGAGTAAATTGAAAAAAAAAAAAAAAAAAAAGAAAGAAAGAAATGGTAAAATTTGCGACATTAACATAAAATTTGCTAGATTAATATAAGGAAAATGCAAAAACAAATCATGCGTCAAAGTGATTTGTTTGACAAGAGTTGATCCGATAAGCATACAGCAGGAAAGTACATATTTGACAATATTTCACGAGCTAAATTAAAATATTAAATGTTTAATTTGTTTCATTTCATTTATTAGCATTTTATTACAGAATTATAAGGCAAGCGATCGATTCCTTTTGGCAGATGGAGGAGGGGAAAAAAATCCAAGTCACTCAATTTCCCAAAAGCCAAAGTGATTAATTCAAAGTCAGTGAATCAAACAAGCTCTCCGCTGCGGCCACAGGAAGGGTAATTTATTCCAATAATCAACAAGCAGCCCAAAAAGGTATAAACAATGGGAGATTTTTCTGTTACTCCCTTAGATTTTATATTTGTAGCCTTTAGCTCTTCATAATTTACCCCAGGGACTCACATCTGTAGAGTATGAGCTTGGCTCACCTAGGGTCCTGAGCTGGATATCATCATTCTTCTCTTTTGGTGATTCCCTCCTACCTTTTATCTATCTCTATTTGGCTGGTGCAGCATAAACCTCAGGCTTCCTTGCACCATATGGCTATTAATAATAATAAGGTAAATTAAATTATGTTATCAGTGTTCTAGCTGTTCATGAGAATTCGTCCACTTTTTAATATCCTCTGCAGTAAGTGTCCGAATCAGATTATCTGCTAGTTCTAAAATGGTTTCCTCACCTCTTTCATCTTTCTTTGCCAGCTCATTCTTATTGGCTTCATTTTGGGAGCATAAAATATTTTTCCAAAGTGCTCTATGGGAAGTTTCTTTTTGTTCAAATATTTTTTTGTGCTAGGGAAAATTCTTCATGAAACCATGTTTTAAACAAACTTTAATCAATCCATGCTTTTTTTTTTTTTTTTTATTTCCTGAGTTAACAGGCAAACATTTTGTCTTTTAAAGCTTTGGGGTTTTTGACTTTCCAATGAGAGTTAGTTTAAGCTTATGCTCCCCCAATGAATTTGAAAATTCCCCCCCCCCCCCCTGCTTGGTTCATAACCAGGAGCCGATTTTTTTTTTTTTTTGTAGTTGCAAGTGTTTTGGATGGGAGCATTTTTATAATTCAGGCCCATTTTGTCACAGTTGTAAATTTGATCCAAATTGAAATTTTCATATGAAAATTTCAATTATTGAATAATTTTTGATAATTTAGCAGTAAATGTTCTATTTTTTTCATACTAGCTGATAATTTTTCCCCATTGATGTTCAGATTTCCAACAATCCAACCAACCAAAACTTGCGGTAAATTATTCTTCCCCTTCATTGAAATGCTTATGAAATTCTAAAGCCTTAGCCTGTAAAATCTATTCAGAAATTGGGCTTCCTCTGTCTCTCATTATCCAACTGTGTGAACCATAAAAAAAGAGCTTTGGAAGTTTGTTCAAATTCTCCTTTCTTCATTGTTTTTCTATTGAAATTTTTACTATCACATATAGATGCTCTTTATGAACACCATTTTTCAATTTTTGCCCTCTTTCTCTTCCAGTTCCTTACAGTCACTTCACCAACACCTAAGTGACAAGACACTTTTTTATTGTTTCTCCTTGATCCATGCATTTGATTGCATTCAACTTCATATCTAAAGACACAACAACACACTTCCATTTTCCACTCATAGTGCTTACACTAATCCTAATAACAGATGAAACATGACAAATAAAAAAATTGGAAAATTAGTGAGTAAAAAGTCATGAAATCAACAACCGTAAAAGATCAGCACGGCTCAACAGTCAACTGGTGAGTTCCTGCTGTGTACCGAACTATGTACGCTTGTCTTTGATGACAAAGTATATACCGGCACTCTTCGACTTACGTACTTAAGTGGAGTTTTTTTTTTATGTACTTAAATCTGTTTTTTACATAAGTGTCCAACCTCGGTCTTGTAGATACAAAATGCATGTATAGTTCAGTACAGTGCACCAAGATTATAATCCCCAACAAACTTCATCATGTACAGCATTTTACGATTTGCAACCAAATTAAATGAGGCTGAAAAAACATACAGTGAATAATAATGTAGAGTACAGTATTTATTCAAAACTAATTTAATCTAAATACGATACGTAATTTAATTTAATCTAAGATCAAATCAATTTACAATGGACTCTCCAAAATAAAATACCATTCACTATACGATATGTAGTAACCGCTGGTCATTGTGATCATGTTTACAAATTGAATTTTAATTCTATTTAACAGAGATTCTAATAAGTGAAAAGAGGAGGAATATTATCCAGAGGCTAAAACTAAAGATATACAGCGCAGATTTACACTTTATTGCCTTACCAATTAGCATAATTAAATGATATGTTAAAATCGGAAGAATATTTCTCACAGGTTAGCAAAAGAAATAAATTTACGCTTACATACATAGTTTAGTTCATGGTGTAACTAATTGGTATTTCTGTTCACTGACTTTTTTTTTTTTTTTTTTTTTTTGGTTGTAAAATTTAAAACAGTAAAAAAATAAGAAATCAGTAACAAAGAACACGGAACGCACAAGTTTCAACTAACACAATACGCCAAATGAGATACGGAGTAACAACTTTACGAAGCTCAAAAAATAGGAATGAAGAGAAGATTCTGAAATTTTATGTTTTTATATTATTGAAGATTTCACTGAAGGGGAAACACATTTCACATAATAACGTAGAATTCCAGCTATTGGTATCATAGCAAATGCAGTAAGATCGAGTTTACTACCTGTTTTTAATAGATTGCACTAACAGAAAAGCCCAGTAAACCGGAAACTGCAAATTGTTTTATGGTAGTGACCTCCAGAAATCTGCTTTAGAAAAATATCAGGAAAGTGTTCAGAATTGATTCTTATAACCAAACATAGCAACAGCTTTGTGCTTTGTGTGTATCTGCGAGTTGTACCTATAGAGGAGTGCCCGTACAACTTTTCACCAATTCACCTCAGATAATGTGGAACCGTGGTTAAACGAGTCTCGATTAATCTGGACTCTACTGTATTAGTGTGTTAACAAATGATGAAAGGAAGCAAGCTTATTATATCATCAGCAAAAAAAGAAAAGAAAAACCACATCTTGTTCCAATACCCACTGGCTGAAAGAAAATTTTTGTTCATATCCTCTGTCAAATTAAATTTATGCCCTGTTGTTTGTGTTATCTGACCAACACAACGTTAATCCAATCAAAACCTTAAGCATCTGAATTAAATTACCTCGAAGGTGTCTAATTTCTAGATGACACAATATGCAGACCCTTTTCCTCGTCACTAATGTCACTGCTCTTCACTGCACCTGTTCGAGCAGTTCCACAATCACCTTAAAATGAAGCTTCCAGACCAGACTGCAGTAGTCAAGAAGCAGCCTAATCATCCCCCTTTTCCTACTGGCAAATTTCTGTATATCATTGACAAAACCCCATGAGCTGTACTAGCAGCCAGTTTTGTTTGTGGCATTAACATTCCATGTCACGATTTTGCAATGGAGCAGTGAATGAATATCATATTTTGCTTTAGACTGGGAAAATCTGCAACAGAAACATGATATTTTTTAATAATTGTTTATGGTGATAAAATATTAATTGGACCAGTGTGTTTAAATGGTATTAGTGGTTCAACAATAAATGTATGCTCCTAATGACCCAAGGAGTGAGCATCCATCAACCTCTAAAAATGAGGACAGAGTTGCAAAAGTTTGAGAAATTGTCATTTAACCTCCAGAATGATGGCTGATGAGTTGGATATGAATAAGGAGACAATTTGTCAAATTCTGCCTGAAGATTTAGGGAAAAGGAAGGTCTGTGCAAAATTTGCGCCGCACAGCCTCATGGATGAGCAGAAGCAAGGAAGAATATCATCATGCAAAGGCTTCATTCAAACTTGTCAAGGTAGTTGTAATTTCCTCACTCTGTTGTCAGATCAGTTGGGTGTTGCGTGTTTCAGTACAACCCAGAGACAGTATCAAAGCATGCAGTGGATTTCAAAAGTCATCAAGGTTTTTTTATTCCACTGTTTCTTTCACAATATTAAAAAAAAGTTTCACAACTTTTCGTTCTGATCTTGTGTATGCACAGTGACAAATAGAAGCTCTCAAATAGAAGGTGCGGGCGCCTCCGTAGCCAGGTGGGAAGGAGCAGGCGTGCGTAGCACACACTTCTTGATTAGACTCGGAGTTCGAGCCCATCACCACCAAATACGGAGGATGCGGAAAGGTCAGGGAATGACCACCGCATATCCCGGAGCAGTATGGCCTTAGTTGCTAATGCTCCTAAAAAAAAAAACCAAATAAATAAAATAACACACTGTGTAACACCATCTTGAGAACTTAAGGTGAAGTTGTATCCTCAAAATGAAGCAGGTTTCAGTATATCATGTGATGGTGTCATGCTTGCTTTCTTTCTTCACAATTGTGTTTCATATTATCACAAATTAATCTCTCCACAGTTTAATTCATTTTGAAAATTTATATATTCTGAGTTTTGCAACTTTTTTTGTGTATATACTATTAATTTCTTTCATAAAGCAGTTTGCTTTGTGAACTGCTGTGTCTTTTACATTTTCCCTTTTCACTTTTAGGGAAAAGGAAAAGGATCTAGTTCTGCATGAAAAACAAAAATTTATTTTTATCCACCATATGATATAATAATAATAATAATAATAATAAAAAGTGCGATGGGCCAGTCGTTAAGACACCGGACTATCAGCCTGATGGACCCGGGTTTAAATCCCTCCTTGGTGGAAGCAAGCATGGCTCTATTACACTGTGAGACCGATATTATAATAACAATAATAAAATAATGATGATGATAATAATAATTTAAAAAAAAACAATGCGAAAGTTGCTCCATTGGACTTACCTTCCCTAAGGTCGGAGTGACAGCTGAGGCAGATAGTGGCACCATCTGGTGTCACTTGCAAGAAATAAAAAACCCACTGGGCAAAAGCTAAACAAGTTCACCTCCATAGATGGATGGTGGCGCAGGATAAAGTCACTCGCATTCAGGCCTTAGGCAGAGGGGTCGGTTCGAAAAGTTGGAGACTGTCTCCCGAGCAAGGCAGGCACCTCCGTAGCCAGGTGGGCAGGAGCAGCATTGCGTAGCACACGTTTTGATTAGACCGGGGTTCGAGCCCATGACCACCAGATGCGGAAAGGTCAGGGAATGGCCACCACATATCCCCAGAGCAATATGGCCTTAGTTTCTAATACTTCTAAAAATGAAATAACAACCGAGCAAGGCAGTGGAGCAAGTGGCGCTGTCCCCCGTATGGCCGCCACAAGAGAAGGGCAAGACCATCCAGCCCCACCAACTGGTAGTGCTTCCTGCGCAATTGCACTAGTGATAACCCAGGAAGAAAGAAGACGCCAGCGCATGAAGTGGAGCATCAAAATGATTACATACATCATGCAAGCATACCATAAAATAACCAGTCTAGAAACCGATATGACAATGTACAGGTCGTAACTACATACCAAATGGTTTGAACAATTCCCAGATAATCAGGTCACCGAACAGCAATTAGCAAACCAAAGAAGGACTATCGTCATGAAGAACCTAATAGCTCCTGCCATCTTGGAAAAAATCAAGCATAATGTGAGTGATCAACTACAAAGAACAAAGAATATGGTCAAAATGGAACGAGAGAAGGAAGAGCAAGACGAAATACAACCCAGAGTAGCTAAAGTGGAAAGAGGTGAAGTCATGATATCCAGAATAGAAGGCGAGTGGAAGAAGGCCCTTACAGAATTCGAAGGGACACCAAAAGAACTCACGTGATACCTAAGCAGAGGCCAAATAAAATCCTATGGAAGTAACAGACCACCTCAATTGGCAAATAATACCACGTTACCTCAACAACAATGGTGCAACGCTGGAGGCTATCCACACAGCTGTATACTGCTGCCATAGTAGCTACTAGGATTAATGGAAAAGAAACAAGAGGCCAGCAGCAGAAGGAACTGCCAGCCTCAGAAAGAAGACTTCAGCAGAGGATAGAAAATTAAGAGTCAAGATGGTCAGTTGACCCAGTACCAACAGGATAATAGAAGTAAGAAATTGATTGGAAATGTGAGGAGCCTCAAGAGAGAGAGATAGCATCCACAGCAAACATAAGACCAGAAATCAGAGAATAGGAGAATGCTTGGACACACTGAAGCAGAACCTCCTCGCACTCAGCAAGGGACTACGCCAATACAAAGAGAGCTCCCAGAGGGAAATAAACAACTGAATCTTCAATGAAGACCAGAGCCTTCTATAGGAAACTGGGAGAAGATGAGAAAACAGGAAAATGACCACCCAAGAAGAAGATGATCAAAGAGCTCTGGGAAATATCTGGAGCAGTGAAGTAAGACATAATAACCGAGCCCCCTGGATAGAAGTAGAACTGAAGAAAACCAAAGACGTACAAGAGATGAGAGAGTGGGAGATTCGAAAAGAAGAAGTAAAACAGTCGATCAGGTTGTCAGTTGTAGGAACACCTACAACTGATGAACCCCGGAAATTGATAACATCCACAACTACTGGTACAAGAAGCTCACTTGCACACACAGTCATCTAGCAGTGCAGTTCACTCGAATGATAAGGCACCCGGAGACAATCCCGAAGTTTCTCACTGAAGGAGTCACATATCTAAAACCTAAAAATTAACGCCTTCGGCTCCACACCTCATAATTAGCTAATAGAAACCCTGAAGATCTAAAAGGTCAGTCTGATAGTGACAAACTTCTTGGGAGAAATGGCTATATGGAGTACTACCATTAAGGTCGAGAACATCACAACCAGACCAATCCCCATCAGAAGAGGAATCTTTCAGGGAGATGCTCTGAGCCCATTGTGGTTCTGCCTAGTACTCAATGGTGCCTCCGTAGCCATGTGGGAAGGAGCAGCAGTGCATAGCACACGCTTCTTGATTAGACCCGGGTTCGAGCCCGTCACCACCAAATACGGAGGATGCGGAAAGGTCAGGGAATGACCACCGTATATCCCAGAGCAATATGGCCTTAGTTGCAATGCTCCTAAAAACCAAACAACAAACAAACAAACATAGTACTCAACGCACTATCCACCATGCTTACAGGCAGCAAGTATGGATATAACCTCAAAGAAGGAAAAAAAAGAACCTGTACACCCTCACCCACCTGATGTACATGGATGATATCAAGCTCTACACGGCAACTGTGAAGCAACTACTCCGGATCACTGAAGAATTCAGCAAGGACATCATGATGGAATTTGGTCTAGACAAATGCAAGACCCACACACTGCACCAGGGAAAATTAGTCGGCCGAAACTACCAGCTGCTGACTGGTAAAGATATCGACGCTATGACAGAAGGAGAGACCTACAAATACCTAGGGATGATGCAGGTTCAGCGGTTAGAGCAAAAGGAAATCAAGAAGTGCCTGACCAAAGAATATCATTAGACTCAGAAGCCTGCTGAAAGCAAAATTGAACAGAAGGAACACAGTTAAAGCCATAAACACCTGTGCAGCTCCAGTACTATCATACTCCTTTGGGGTCATAGATTGGACTAACACTGAGCTAGAGGACATCATGCGAAAGACAAGGACAATGATGACCAAGAGCTGCCAACACCACCCGAAGTCAACAGTGGAGAGACTAACAATAGCTCAGAAAGAAGGAGGAAGGGGCCTGATAGAGCAACAGAAAACACCGACATTTAACCTGAAGGAATACTTTGAGAACAACACAACACCACTCCACCAGGCCATAAGGAAGATAGATAAGTGGTATACGCCATTCAACCTAAGTGAGTAACCTTGTCCCGCCCAGAGGTACAAGAAACGAAGCTAGAAAGATGGGCAAAGGAGACACTACGATGACCTCCATCAAGATCACATCGATAACATTGCTTCCAATGCATGGCTCACAAGTGGGACGCTCTTCCCTGAAACTGAAGAATTCATGCTGGCCATCCAAGACTAGGTAATCAGCACTAGAAACTATAGAAAATAAATGCAAATGAGCCCCAGAATGTCAGATGACACATGTCGACGATGCCACCTGGCCTCAGAAACGACATCACAGGGGGGGAGCAAGGTGATCACCCAGACTGAGTACGCTCGTAGACACATGACTGTGTAGACAGGATAATACATCAGAAGCTAGTGAGGAAATACCGGTTGACCAAAGAAAGTGTACCATACTACAAGTACGAACCCCCAGTCAGTACTAGAGACCCAACCCACAAGCTGTACTAGGACCGTGCCATAATAACGGATAAGACCATCTTGCACGACAGACCAGGCATAATTGTAGACAAGATGGAAAAGGCTACCGACCTGATTGACATAGTGCCCAACACTAGCAGTCCAGAAAACATGAGGGAAAAATTAGGAAGTCCACAAACCTGAGACATGAGGTCAAGTAGATGTGTAGTATGCAAGAAGAAACGACCATCCCGATCACTGTGTCAACCATCAGTATGGTGCCAAAGACCCTACATAGCAGCCTAGCGGCAATAGGTCTCCCAGAGAACACTTACAAGGAACTCCAGAAAGTCGCAATCCTGAACACCTGTCCTACAGTCAGAGAATTCCTCAACCAACATTAACACCAGACATTACAACCACCCTGTGTACTTGATAACAGTACCCATCACAGAGTGGCATCCCCCAATCAGGGAGAAATAATATAAGAGCAACAATAATAATAATAACAATACACTATAACCAAAATCTTCCATATGCCATTATGTACAAGTTCATCAGTTATGTCTTTTTTATTTTCTAATGTTTTGTTTCCATGCATTTTTCAAATCCACTTAATTGGAGTTCACAATGATAGTACACACTTCTCGTCTTGATGTTGTAGCATTAATTCAGTTCAATTTATGTTTATGAGTCATGGATAGCATATGAAAGATATGTTACTTATGGAACATTTATAAACTAATAAAAGAATTTAAAGTGTATTTTGATAATATTAACAGAAATGAAAAAGATAATTCTTTCTTAATACCCAGAAAATAAATAATTAGAATAAGGTCATATGTATTTGTTACTATGAATTTTTTCATAATGCTGATATTATGAATTTCTTTATATTTTAATCACATCATCCATGTCATTAAACTGTAGCTTTTTGGTTTTATGCTCATAACGAGTCCAACTATAAATTTGTACTTTTCAGCTAGTTTCCATTACACATGCTCAAATTTCTTGTATTCTGACTAATGTAAAAATTTATATTTTGATTACAATTGAAATAATTTTTAGAAATGTAACTTTAGCTGTCTACAGCTGTGTTTTCCAACATACTCTAAGAAAGTACAGAAGAGCGTCGATAATCTGAACTAACTGGGACCGGAGGTAGTTCAGACTTCCGATTTGTTCGGATTTTCGAACTTATTAAAAAATATTGTTCTTGAGACTAAAAAAGGTTTTGTAAGTTTAGAAATAAAAACACTAAGTTTTACTTATGTATTTTTATTCATAGGTAACAAAACAAATGGTACTTTCAGCTGCAATAACATAGGTCTTTAATGAAAATAATTACTTATTTTTTGCTGCACCATTTTCGAACCTCGTTTCTTTGTTGCCAGATCTCTCACTCTTTTCATCAAGAGTAGTTGAGTTGGACAGCATGCAGTTTGTTTGTCAATTTTCATGTATCATTTAATTTTGTTAATTGGTGAGATAATAAAAGTGTAAATTTGTGCTTTATCTCTTCATTTTTATAGCCAGTGGATAATATTTCTCCAATTTTTGCTTATTAGAATTGTCGTTTAATAGAATCAAAATTCAATACACAAAAGTGATCACAATAACTGGCTCTTACTGTAATTATTTTACGGCACTAAAAAAAAAAATAAATTCTGGCTCGTTCAAATTATTGACGTTTCAAATGATTGATGTTCAGATTTTTGACGTTCTACTTTAATTTAGGCCCATAGTCATAAAGCATGTATATTTACCTTGTTATTTCTTCATTCTGTACCAAGAAAGAAAATAAATTGATTTTCAAACAGATTAACACATTTGCTACCCAAATTTACTTATATAAGCATAAAACAACACTATAAGTGAGGTGCCATAATACATATGAGTGGTCATACTTACGTGGTTAACCAATGAGGTGCTGTTAACGTAAAGGCACATGATATTAACAACTACTCACACTGACCCACTGACACACTGTATTGACACACTGACTGAAGGCATTATAGCAATGCTTAGGTTTTGTTTATAGACTTGGTACACAGCTTTATTTGTTTTTTGCTTGTATTGATGTTAGCTTATGGACACGAATAAACTTTTTTTAAAACTTTAAGATTTTTTTCTGATATACGGCTCACTAATTGTAAGTTTGCTTTTAGCAATGAATTCCAAATTTTTAATTGTTAACCATTATGTACAAAATTTCAGAATACTGGGCATGGTGGAAAATTGATTTCTTTATCAACATTCTGAAAATGATGTCACACAATGTACAGGTTCCTTCTAATTTAAATGGCAGCAAACATGTAAAAATTGGAGCCAGTTCTCATTATCTTGTTTTAATATGTTTAGCTGTGTTAATATATAAAAATTCTTCTCCTGAATTAAACATTTCTTTCTTAGTATATTAGGAACCCTTTTATCATGATTAACTTATAAATGATAAGTACAAGGGTATATGCTTTGATTCTTTCAGCTTCCAAAAATGAGAATGAGTTCAAAAAGAGTATGCCTTCAAAAATGAAGATGACTGTTAAAGGTGGTGCTTCAGTTGATCCTGAATCAGGTATCATTTTCTATTTTCTGAATATATTTTGGGCAGAGGGATAAATTAAAGGGAATGCAGCATTTTTATGGAATAATTTTTTATGTTTGAAGAAAAGGTGAGTTTAAATACCACCACCTGCTATGAATGCCTGAAGCAGGAGATGGTATTTTAACAGATCTGGTGTTTTAAACAAATCACAGAACAGCCTTATTTTTGGTGATTATTCAAAGTTAGAGTATCTTGCACAAAACTTAATATTGATATTTGTACTATTTTGAGTTTTAACAACATAGTGTTAATTGATGGCAATGGAAGTTTTCCTGGTTGGAAAAATATATAGGACAGGATATTCCACAATTTATTTCATAGATGATATAGCTTTCTCTATATTAATAGAATCAAAAAAAAGATTTGCTATATTGTAATTACCTTACCTTGAAGTTTGTGTAAGTCACTAAGATACATTAAGATGTAACATTTTAATATGCTTAGAAATTTATTTTTTTCTCATTTTCTGCAGGCCTGGAAGATGTAGCACATGTGTTGGTTGAACATGAAAATGTATATAATGCTGTTTTGGGTATGGTAGATATTGTCAAGGGTACTAACTCTTACTACAAGCTGCAGTTGTTGAAGTCAGACACATCAGACAGGTGATTTGATTTGGTATATAAAATATTATGAATATTGACAAAATGATGCTAGGATGCAAGCTTACACAGCATAATTAAAACAAAAAACCCCCAAATTTTGCCCTTCCTTTTGACTAATTTTATTAAGTTTATTCCATACATGTTACTGAAACAGGATCTAGAAAAGTTAGGTAGATGGGCTGAGAAGTGGCAACTGAAGTTTAATATTGACAAATGCAAAGTACTGTATATGGGTAGCAGTAACCCAAGAGAAACGTACCAACTGTGTGGTACTACACTCAGGGAGGTGGAGAATGAAAAAGACCTGCAGGTAATTGTGCTGACGGGCTACCAGAGCAGGTCATGGAGTTTTGTCAGTGATATATAGGAATTTTGCTAGCAGAGACAAGGAGGTGATTATACATTTGTATAAAGCAATGGCAAGCACACCTTGAGTACTGCATACAGGTCTGGAGGCTTCATTTTAGGAAAGATGTAGAGTTCCTAGAAAGAGTACAGAGAAGGGCAACAAGATTGGTGAGAGGAACAAAGGTGTGCTCTTACCAAGAGAGGCTTAAGTTCTGCATGTTGCAGCATCTGGAGACTAGGCACCTGTGAGGTGATATGATTGAGATATGTAAGTCCTTGAATGGTTTGAGCAGGCTCAATGCTGATGGGATTCATCCGCTTGCACAGATTAAGAACCTGGGGGGACATAGATTCAAATTGAAGAAAGACAGTTGTAGAACAGATGTGTGGAAGTTTGCCTTTAGCCAACGGGCAGTTGATTGCTGGAACAAACTTCCATCTGTTGTTGTGGAAGTTGATAGCTTAAATAAATTTAAGGCTGAACTAGACAAACATTTGGAGTGACCGGATGGAAGAAATGGAAAGGGTTGGATTTTTTTTTTTTTTTTTTGGCTGATGCTCTATAAGCTTGCTTTCTTGCATCATATGCCTCACCTAATGCTAATGTGTTCTGCAGCCATTCCTTTTCAGTTAATTTTTCCCTGTGTGTGTGTGCGTGCGCGTGCCAACTAAGAAAGAAAGATGCCACCAGTCTGAGTTTGCTGTGCAAGTGGTGTGTTATTTTGGGATTACTTCTACCCTAATACAGTACCCTCGATTTATCAAAAGTAAATATAAGTAGCTTATAAGTTTATTCCATACATATGTTCTACACAGCCATTCTTTTTCAATTTAAATTTGCCCCCTTTTGTGTGCCATTTGAGAAAGAGAAAGATGCCATCAATACTTAGTGCCTTTACTCACTGCTTTTGAAGACTTCAGTTAGGTCACCATACACCTGCGTAGTTTCCAGACTTTGCAATTTACAGAACCAAAGTTCCTTGTAAATAAGTCCTGTGTCCCCAGCTAATCTTGGTGCTCTCCCTCACATCCTTCCTTTCCACCTTCATTTACTTCTCTTTCCTTTATAAAATGAGGTTTCAAAACCAGTATGAATATATGCAATCTAACTATCCTTAATAGAATGGAACAGTGAACACTTGTCTCTATGGGAAAATTCCCCTATATTTACTAACAGAACCCCTTATGTTTTTCTATCATCCTCTTTGCAGTGCTGAGACATTTTCATGTTTTTCTGTACAATTGCATCTAGGTCTCTTTCTTTATACATATGTTATTTTGGAATTACTTTTACCCTAATATGCTGGCCTTTTGTAGCTGAGTCGTCAGGAGAGGGAGTGCAATAGCACACACACACTCTTTGAGTAGACTAGGGTTCAAACCCTTGACTGCTAAATACAGTCAATTTTCCAACCTGCACTGGATCAGCATGGCAGATTATATGGTTCATTTCCCTCAAACATGAATTGTTGAGGAGGCTTCCATCCTGCAGATTTATAATAGCTGCAATTTGCCCTCCCCCCCCCTTCTTTTCTACCGTAACGCAGTACTTTACATTTATAGAAAGTAAATACAAGTAGCATACCCTTATTACTACTATTTATGAACTTGCCAACAATTGGCAAACTTAGACATTAAACTTGAAAATCTTACATTGATATCTTTAATAAATAATAAAAACAATGAGGCCTTATACTCAATCCTCTGGTACATCCAGTGATAACATTAGTCCATGAAGAGCAATAGCCATTTATAACTACTCTGTTTCCTACCATATGAACATTCTTTTATTCCTTATAGTAATTTGCCTCTAATGCTGTTTTAGTTCAGTTCATATACAATCATATGAACTGAACTGTTTTAGTTCAGTTCATATACAATCATATGTGGAACACTATTGAAAGTTCTGCTGAAAGCTAAATATATCATGTTAAAATTATTCTCTGCATTCAGTTCCTATTTTACAACCATACTTCAGATAATTGGATTGATTAGCTGTGATTGCTGGGATTTTCTTACAGGTGCATTCCTTTTGAGGAGACTTTTGAAAGATTGACTTCGTTATTTTCTCTGGCACAGATGTCAAACTTGCAGGTCTGTGTGGTTACTCCACTGCATTTAAACAACTTTTGTAAATAGGAGAGATATCTACCCATCTACTATTGGTAGAAACTTCCCTTTGAATCCAATCATGCTCTCAGTAGTACAGCTAAAATTTTGGCAGCCTTTTCTGCTTTTGCTGCTTTAAAAAAATTACTGGATAGATTCTGTAAGCCCAGGGACCTTGTATGCTGCTAGTTACAACAAGTTTGATAGTGTAGAGAAAAACAGAACAACCTTAGAAGCACAAAAGGGTACTCTTACCATGAAAGATTTGAATTTTGTAAATTCAATATTATGAAAACTAGACATCATACTCTTGCTAGGACCAGATATATGAGAGAACACAAATTTAAATTTGAAAAGGATTAATATATGGAAAAATGCCTGCAGCTAGAGAGAGAGAGTAATCAAGTGTTGGAATAAACTTCTACCTGGTGTTATGGAACATTTATTTAAATTAATGTTCCACAACACCATTTAAATGCATTAATTTAATTTAAAGTAGGTTTGGGCAAATTAATGTTTTTTTTGCTGATGTGTATAAGCTTGCTTCCTTGCATCATTTTGTTATTACTAATACCAATACTCATACTACTTTTTCTTACAGCTTTCTGTCAGTTATCATTACATCATTCAATTCCCATAACTTTTTTGGCCATAACTATTCATGAACAAACTTAAGTCACTCATGCAAAAGGAAGCTGGGTGTAACTTTCTTCATTAGAATTTTAATGCTGGAGTGATTATGCACAGTTAGGTAGTTGTTAGGGAATTTATGATTCTTATGAAACTTGACAGAACAATTTGTTCGGTACTATGAAGATGAATATTAGAAATCTATAACAAGGCATTAGTTCAATCTCAGAAGCACTCTGTACACTTCAGATTCAACTGGTAGCATTTGAGATTAAGATTTGTGAAAGCTGATGAAATTATGAAATAGTACTTGATATTGAGCCTTGAAATCCATCATTAATTGTCATTCTTCACATATTATAATGGTAGTTCATATGAAATGTTTATTTCAGTAATTTATACATTCATAGGTCTACAGAATAAAAGTTACAGCATTATATTTGTAATAGTTAACATCTGCCAACTCTCCGAATTTATCATGGAGAATCTGTCTTTTTTATTTTTTGACCATTCTCCCTCTCACCATTGAAATAGAGTTGGTGATAGAGTTTCTGTATTTTGGACAAAAACTCAGTTTTTATATTTTTCTTTTCATATACACACGCACACAAAAAAAAAAAAAAAAAAAAAGCTATGTTGTAATTGTTTTTATTTTATTATTTTATTTTTTTATGTTGCAATTTCCTGCCTATTTTCTTTACCAAATTGGCCATTAGGTCCACTGCTGTAGTCTGCACTGCAACAATAGCAATATGATAATGGTAATGTTCTGTTTATGTACTCATGTAGTATGAAGTTGACACATCTAATTAACAATGAGTTTCAATAAGATGCCAAAGAAATATATAACATAATATCAGAAAACATATATGCAAGATTTTCCACATATAGTAAAATCTGAAAAAGGTAACACATTTGCTTGTGTACCATAATATAGGCATGATTTTTCAGTTTCGGGCAGTGGGAAATTTGGGAAACAAATGAGCATAATGAGAGAATACAGTACATAGAAAGAAATGTAAAAATGATGTCGTATTTTATGTTGACAATCATATAATCTTAGCCAGACTTTTATCTCTATTTTGTTTGTCATAGAACATAATCTTCTGAAATATGCTCATCATGTAGGCCCATTTTTCAGAAATATGATTTCCAACTGAAACAAAAATATAGTTATAGAACAAAAACAAAAAGCGCACTGTTAGCAAAATGTTGCAGATGTGGAAAGAAGAGGTGGTGGTGTTGCTGAAAAAAAATGGCCATTTTCAATTGTTACAGATAGCAGTGATCAAAGTGATCACAAGCTATATCCCTTTGTGGTGACCTTTTGTAAAAAATAATCATCAAATCAAAAATATCTTGCTTTCAGTGCCAGAATTGGAAGGCGGTTCTGCATGGTACAGCGGTGGATATCATCTGAACAACTTGAAAGCTTGTGGGATTACTTCAAAAAACAATCTTTTACTTAGTGTTGATAATGTGTCTGTTTTAGTAGTCCTAAAAACTGGAGTAGCAAGGGTATTTAAAAGAGATTAAGCACTGGGTGGCAATATTTTGTCCTTTTCATCTTATTAATTTGTGTACAGGAAAGAGATCTGCATGTCCTTCTCTGAAACTGGATGAATATTTTACGGAAATTTACTACTATTACTAAAGAAGTACTAATAATGAAAGATAGACTTAAACTATTTCAGAAGATACTTGTCAACACATACATGCTTTTCAATGTGTGTACACATTGACCATCTGTGGTCAAATGTGTAACAAGACTGATAGATTGTGGCAACTTTGTAAGAAGGTAAGAAGTGGTGAGAAAGTCAAATAATTCTTTCCAAGTTACCAAATTGAAAAGTACAGGTAGTCACTAGTGAGTGACATAACTCCTGTTCAAATGCAGTTCATAATCCAAACGTTTTGAAAGAAAACACTTTATGAACTCAAGAAAAAGAATATATGAATTGTTAAATTCCAGCAAAAGCATTTCTAAACAAGCCAAGTAAGCTGATTATTCTAGGATCCTAACTTGTGGAGAAAGTCTGTTCAAGCTCTCTCTCTCTCTCTCTCTCTCTCTCACACACACACACACACACACACACAATGCAGTTTTCAAAAAATCTGAACCTAGCTCTTTAATTCAATTGACATCACATTCATACTGTTTATGAAAGTCATTATTTCTGGTGGTCTTGGCACATTATAGCCTTAGTTGCTAATGCGCCAATAAAATCCAAACCATCCATTTTTCCGAGATCTCCCACCTTCATTTTGGAAATTGATTACCCTAGAAGATTAAATCGATGGATGATTCTAACTTAGTTATAGGCATTTCTGCTACCAAAGTCATATAGTGCACAAGAAAACTTGAAATAAAACCAATTCTGAGTCATGCTTGACATTTTAACAATTCCCCATAGTAGTGCTAAGTGGTGAGAGAATATTCAGGCAGGTTAGAAAATAAAAAGCTTCATTCAGATATTCTCTTCGTGAACCCTTAGAAATCCCCCTGACAGCCAAGTCTAGACAGCAGGGCCATGTTATGAACTGAACTTTGAGGATAGAGTCTGCAACACTGTTTCTTGAAATAAAAATTAGTTGACAACTAAAAGAATATTCAAACAGAAATCTTCAAAGATAAAAGTATTAGGTAAGCTTATGCTTAAAAGCATAGTGTGCTGGGTAAACAATCCTATGGCTTTATTTAAAAAATGTGTTGATTGCACGTACAATTAAAAAGCCTGCTTTTTTCTTCTTCTTCTTCTTCTTCTTCTTTTTTATGGCGAAGCACTCTGCTTTTTGAAAAACAAATTGTCCCGTTTGTCTTCTGCTTACAAATGCCTGAGCTGGGCATTCTCTTGTGCCATCAGTAATCACAAATTGCCATGATGGCAATTTGGTTATAGTGTCCCCCACTTAGAAATTTTTTAACAACAGCGTGAGGGGATATTCTGCATAGAAAAACAAAAGCTAACAAACTACATATCCTTTCGTGTGTTGTTAAAATTTTGCAGCATAGCGCTTCTTTGGGTAAAACAGTTACTCTAATGGAAATTGGAAAGCCATATACAATTTGGGACTTTTCTAAAATCTACCTAATATCTAGTACAGCAAACCCCCGCTATTCGCGGTATCTGTATTCGCGTATTCGCGATCGCCGATTTAATATAAAATGAAACCTGAAAAAATGTGAATTTTAAAGCGCCGTGAATATTTTCCGCCATAAAAAACATGGGCGTGGCTAAAATTATCTTTCCCGGTCAAAACAGCGCTCAGTGGGTGGGGGGAGAGGGGTGAAAAAATCGCGAGCGTGGATGTTTCTCGGTAATCTTTGTTCAGTATGTGTTAGTCATGGAAGGTTTCGTCGTTTGCTTTTAATTTATATGCTTATAAACTGAATAAATTTATCAATTTATAAATTGATATGCTTACAAAAATGATAAATCTACCGTTTTGCAGTGTAAAACACACTTTTTCGAGTGTGTTAACGGAAGAAAGTGACTTTATTGTGGACAAGTTCTTTCTAACCCCTACAAAAATATGGCTACGAATAAAAAGAGAAATGTGAAAATATGAAAGAAGGTGATAACATTAGCGAATAAAATTGAGTTATTAGACAAAATTTCTAATGGTGAAAGTGTCTCCTCAGTGGCAAAACATTATAAAATCAATGAGTCAACGGTACGATCAATCAAGAAATCGGAAGAAAAAATCCGCCGTAGTGTCCGTGAAAACGCGCTAATTGCTTCAAAAATTTGCTCTGTAACTCGTGATGTTAAATTAGAAAAAATGGAAAAGGCTTTAAATCTGTGGATAGAAGACCGAACTCGAAATAAAATTCCGTTAAGTTCACTCATCATTCGCGAAAAGGCAAAACTCCTCTATCAACACTTTAGCGAAACTGGTGATAGCACTGGCGGGATGTTTTTTTTTTGCTAGCAAAGGCGCTGGTATGAAATTTCTAATAAATATTACATTTAATATTAAATTGTTTGTTATTTTCATTTCACAGCACATTTCATGTACTGTCTATGTACATGTCATATTATGAAGGTACATATAATACATACATAGACAAAATTTTAGACTAGTTTTTCTTATATATTTCATACTTTGGAACGGAACCCCTTTATTACTATGGGAGCCATAACTCAGTATTCGCGTTTTCGGTATTCGCGAATTTCTCAGGAACGTAACCCCCGCGAATAGCGGGGGTTTACTGTATAGAGGAACAAAAGTTAAAAGTTGATTTATAAAATAAATTATTTTATGAATTTATTTTCATCACATTTTTTCCATGTAACTGTTTTCTTTTTATTCTTGTGTATATATACAATAAAAATATTAATATTTTTGATTTTTTAAGTCAAAAGAAGGGGTGTGATCGGCAAAAATATTTTGTCTGAAAACTATGCTTTGGGGTGTTTTTAAATCACCATTAATTCATTAATATAGAATTTACATTGATAAGTTTGTCATCTCAACCAATACATGATAATAAATGTAAAATTAAATTAAAATATCTTTTGCTCTCTCCCATATAGACAAATAATTACATATTGATACTGTATATGAGCCTGCTGCTGCTGCTTTTTTTTTTTTAATAAATTTTTTTTTATTTCAGTTATTGGGTGTTCCGTTCTTGGGGTAGAGTTGGAACGACAATTGGAGGTAATAAACTGGAAGATTATGAAAGCAAGTTGGATGCTGCATTGGAATTTAAAAGGCTGTATGAAGAAAAGACAGGAAATGTATGGGAACAAAGACATGAATTTGTCAAATATCCAAATCGCTTTTATCCGTTAGAAATAGACTATGGACAAGTAAGTTTCATTAGAGTAATCCATCATTTTAGGTCATAGCTCATTTTAAAATTACTTAAAATGAAACTAATTTTCGTATAAGTATATATGCTCGGTGATCACCAATTATGACCACCCCATCTGTAATGGACTATGCCGCATAGCTCACAGTATAAAATGCTGAACAGCTTTGTATGCTAGTGGTAATTTGCATTCCATTGTGCAAGTCAAAATGATGAAGTATCAGTTATAACACATAGTTGAAGATAGTGTGGAGTTTTGGAAGGGCAATATTGTGGGAGCTCTTGCTTCCACAGTATTACCCTCAAGTGTGTTCTTATTGGAAACTGCACATCTTGTCAGTTGCTGACAACCTACTGTCATTAAGGTGTACAGATAGTGTTGATTGGGTCAATCTTGCACCCTACTTACAGAACTGTAAAGGATTGTGCAAGGTGGATATTCTTGATTAGCGCTGCACATTGTTACGGGCTGAACAGCAGGTCACTGTGCTACATTTGACATCACAATACAATATGGGATATACAAAAACAATATCCCTAATGATAATGTGCCACACACTCAGATGTATGGGTTCCACAGCAGACAACCCAAGAACTGAAAGTTTCTGAACACGAGGTGACTCTGCGAACGGCTAATTTTGAACGCGCCACAGTCGCTGAACATTATTGAGTTGAGCAGCACAATCTTGATCCCCAACGGGATATTGAAATCGTTGACTATTCATGTGATTACCGCCAGCGCTCATGGCTTGAAGCACTACACATAGCCACAAATAATAGTACTATAAATCAGACGAGGGGAGTACATTTACACCCTATTATAGAATGTACTGTATTGCAGTGTGATGAGTGCTGGCGATCGTCACGTATATGTAATTCTGCTTTACTGACACCAGACTCGTGATACATGATCATGCCCAGCTGACTTGTGCTATTGTAACCATTAATATATACTGAAGTACACCAGTCACAGACTAGCTGATGAAGAGGCACTTAACTTCGAAAGCTACTATATATTTTAACTCTTTTATCTTATTGTATTTTAACGCTTTTATTTTATTTCTGTTTTATCTTATGTATATATTATATTTTTATTTTAATAAATTTATTTTAACCAGTTAGTTGGTCATTGCAAGAAACTTTGAATATAATGCAACCCGACGCACAAGGCCTGTTTTCTAATGTTCGTTTAATGTATGGCCCGTACGTGTATGGTGTTACTCTCAGTTTGCAGAAATTGTCTGAAGCCCGCAATAGACAACATTTGTGCTTTTCACATCGGTGTAAAGCCCATCATATTTCTTCCCAGAGGTTTTAGATTCAAGGAACTGTTCTCCTGTGACCGTATCAGGTGGGCCTGCTTTGGCTTTGGTTTGAAAACGGTAGGAATGTGGATTGGTAGTGTTCATCAAGAATTGAAAAGGATTACCATGAACAAATCCAGGCTCATGCAAGAATTAAGAGGTTTGGTCCCTCCCCCTGTATTTTCTACAGTGGGTCATGTTTTGTGTTCCCAAGCCATGCGTGTGACTGAAGCGTATCATGTATGTCAGCAGAATAAATTTAACTCTTTATTACAAGAAGCATATACTGCTAGGAATACACATAACTCAAGTTCAAAACAAACTGAGAGATAACTCGCAGTTTGCTTGGAACTTGAGTAGCAAACAATTATCTAAGGAGTAACATGATCTCTTGACCCTCAGCATGAAGTTTGCGGTCCTTCCTTGTAAACCTCCCATTCTTTCGAAGCGAAGTGCCTCTTCACATTTGGCTATGGGTGTGAAAGCATCTCTGGACAAGCTACCTGAAGAGACTGCTAACATAATTCGCTTTAAAACAGCTTCGATTTTGCAGCACATCCGGCCTATTACTGATAACCTCAGACGATGTCAATGGGAAGCTCTTTCTTCTTTGTGCAAAGAGCACTATTGTAGTTTTGCCTGCAGATAAGGGACGGCGCACTGTTAACTTGGACAAGTTGGAGTATATTTGTAAAGCCCTCGATCTATTACAGGGTCAGGAGGTTTATGAAATTGTGCAAGACTTTCCCTGTGAAAGTGTTGGAGAAGTTGGAATCCAAAGTTAATAAACTTGTGCATTCTTGGTTTTTAGCCAATAAGATTACCAAGAACGTCCACTGGAAGCTTCATGTGACAGGTTGTCAACTCCCACAGTTTTATGGGTTTCCAAAGATCTATAAACCTGATGTTCCATTATGGCCCATTGTGTCTTGTTGTCATACACCTATGTATGAACTTTCCAAACATGTTGCCAAGTTATTAGCACCCCTTGTTGGAAAAACTGTTTAGATGTGCATTTTCTGCATATTATTAAAGATTTTATTATTTCTGAGAGCAAGGTTATGGTCTCCTTTGATGTGGTTTCTCTGTTCACTTCTGTTCCTGTACGACAGGCCATTGCCGGCACGAGACGTCTTTTGAGCAGGGATGCCACATTGGAAGATAGAACGTCGTTCTCTTTAGATGATATTTGTACTGCTCTCAATCTCTGTTTAACGGAGGGTGTGATCATGTTCGATGACTCTGTTTTGCCAAATACGGGGCACAGCTGTGGGTGCCCCTATTAGTCCTATCGTGGCCAATATCACCATGGAAGAACTTGAGAGTCAGATTTTCTTGAACTTACCAATTCCTACCACTCTCTGTCGTTCTATTGACGATGTTTTTGCAATTATACCCCAGGGATCAGAATCTGGGCTGCTGCAATATCTCAATTCCCTGTCGCCCATCATTCAACTTATGATTGAACTAGAGGTTGATAATACCCTTCCTTTTTTGGATGTGTTAGTCCAATGCATGGATTCGTGTTTAGTAACTTCCATTTTTGGGAAGCCAATGTGCGCAGGCCAATTTACCAATTATGGCTCTGCGCACGCCCCTGGTCATTTACGTAGCACTGCGCGTACATTATTCTCCTGCGCTTGGATGCACTCTAGTTCGACTGGTGACAGGCAATTGGAGATTTCAAAAATTACGGCGGAGCTTTCAAATTGCAGCTATCCACCTCATGTTCTAGATAGATGTGAGCTTCAGGCTCACAAATTTGTTTTCAGTCATATTTTCATTGTTTTTATTTATGTATTTTAAATATTTTAAACTAGTTTTAATCATTTTATTGTAAATACAGTGTTTTTAGTTACAGTATTAAAATATTTTCAAGTACTGGTTGGTGTGAAGTTTAATTATTTAACACTCACACATTAGCAAGACTTTTGTGGATTTATTGGATGATTGTTTTCTTCATCAGCATGATCGAGAGGCAACTAGAGGGAGTAATACTCTTGATCTGATTATCAGTAGTGATTCTTCATGCATTAAGAATCTGCAGATAAAGGAACCACTAGGAGGCAGTGATCACAGGTGCTGAAGTGGGATTTACTCAAAGAGGTAACTACCATCAGGGGTAAAGGGAAGGAAGGGTTTTTGCTTTCGTAAAGGCGACTACGGTCTGAGACAGTATTTAAATTCTATACAGTGGGACCAACTGATGATGTTACCAACAGCAAATTCAAAATGGGAAGCATTCAAAGAACTTATCTTGGAAGCTACTAGGCTTTACATACCAACTAAGAAATATTGTTCAAGGTTTAGGCGTAAATGGATGTAGATGAGCTAATGAGACATATGGCAGAGAAGAAAAAAAAATGCATGGGGGATACATATAAATTAATGGGTGACATGTAAGCCTATGATAGATATAAGCTGGTCTGTAACCAAGTCACAAAGGAGATTAGCATTAGCATTAGTAGAGGCATTTGATGCAAGAAAGCAAGCTTATGCAGCATCAGCCAAAAAAAAAAAAATAAATAAATAAATAAAAAATAACCACTTCCACTTCACCCCTCTGTTTGTTCGAATTACCTGTCCAGCTGAGCCTTAAACTTATTTAGGCTATCAACTTCCACAACAAGGGATGGAAGTCTGTTCACCAACCAACCAACCACCCGCTGGCTAAAGGCAAATTTCCTCACGTCTATCCTACATCTGTCTTTCCTCAATTTGAATTTATGCCCTCTCAGGTGATTATTCTGAGCAAGAGGAAGAATCCCATCAGCATTGGGCATGCTCAAACCATTCAAAGCTTTAAACACCTCTATCAGATCACCTCACCGGTGCCTAGTCTCCAGACACTGTAATTTGCAAGACTTAAGCCTTTCTTCGTAAGAGCACCCCTTTGTTCCATTCACTAATCTTGTTGCCCTTCTCTGTACTCGTTCCAGCATCTCTACATCCTTCTTGAAATGAAGAAGGATGTAGACCTGTATACAGTACTCTAGGTGTGGCCTGACCATTGCCTTATACAAGGGAATAATCACCTCCTTATCCCTGCTAGAAAAATTCCTATATATCATCGACAATACACCATGAGCTACTCTTGCAGCCCTATATGTAGTACTTTACATTTGTCAATGTTAAACTTCATTTGCCACCTCTCAGCCCATCTGCTCAACCTTTCCAGATCCTGTTGCAGTAGCATAATGTCAGTAGTGTCCTTGACAACCCTGCCAACCTTCGTATCGTCTGCAAACTTGGACATTAAGCTTGATATACCATCATCAATATCATTTATAAATACACAAAACAATAATGGACCAATACTGAACCCTGAGGGTCTCCACTAATAACATTAGTCCACGATAAGCAGTATCCATTGATTACCACTCTGTCTTCTCCCCCTCAACTACCCCTTTATCCATAGCAGCAATTTGCCTCCAATGCCACACTGCTCCAATTTGTGCAGCAGTCTTCCATGTGCAACAGTATCAAAAGCCTTTCTAAGATCCAAGTATATAATATCAAAGTTTTTCCCTGCATCCAGTTCTTTTGTGACTGCATCATAGTATCCAATCAAATTGGTAAGGCAAGACTTCCCCTTAACAAAACCATGCTGTGTCCGAGCTATAACTGAAGTCTTGTCTAAATGATCCTGCAGTGCTTCTTTCACTAGTGCCTCCATTAATTTTCCTGGAACAGAAGTTAAACTCACAGGTCTATAATTATTTGTGTCAGCCTTTGATCCTCCTTTGTGAATTGGTGTCACATTTGCACATCTCCAGTCCATGGGTACTTCCCCTGAGTCCAAGGAAGCTCTCTTGGACTCTCTCTGAAAGCTCTCTGAGTCCAAGGAAGCTCTCTCATAATTATGGCTAAGGGTTTGCTTACTTCCTTTGCTGCCTCCTTTATTATAACTGGATAGATCCCATCCACCCCAGGTGCCTTTCTTGTATTTATCTTCAACAATTTCTCCTCCACTTTACTCTCAGTTATTACAAGATTCTCTAGCTTACTGCCAGAGTTGAATACACCTCTGGCATTCCCCTCGCTGAATAACTCCTCATGTGTGAATGTCGATGCAAAATATTCATTTAGTTTGTTACCTACCTGAGCAGGATCGTCGACAGTTGACCCATCGATATCAAGTGGACCAATCTGATTCATCCCCTTGCTTCTAGAGTTTACCTAAGTAAAGAACTCTTTGCTGTTTTTCTTTGTATCCCTTGCCAAATATTTCTCGTAATCTGCCTTCGCCCGCCTAACCTCCTTTGTAACTTGATTACAGATCAACTTGTATCTATCATAGGCTTCTGTGTCACGTGTTAATTTGTATGTATCCCATGCATTTTTCTTCTCTACCATATGTCTTATTAGTTCACCTGACATCCACTTAGGCCTAAACCTTGAACAATATTTCTTAGTTGGTATGTAAAGTCTAGTAGCTTCCAAGATAAGTTCTTTGAATGCTTCCCATTTTGAATTTGCTGTTGGTAACATCATCATTTGGTCCCACTGTATAGAAATTAAATACTGTCTCAGTCCATCGTAGTCGCCTTTACGAAAGCAATAACCCTTCCCTTTAACCCTAATGGTAGTTGCCTCTTTAAGTAAATCCCACTTCAGCACACAGTGATCACTGCCACCTAGTGGTTCATTTACCTGCAGATTCTTAATGCATGAAGAATCACTACTGATAATCAAATCAAGAGTATTACTCCCTCTGGTTGCCTCCCGAACATGCTGATGTAGAAAACAATCATCCAATAAATCCACAAAAGCCTTGCTAGTGTGTGAGTGACCAGATTATGAGAAATCCTTGGCAAAGGATGCAAAGAAAAACAGAAAAGAGTTCTTTACCTATGTAAACTCTAGAAGGAAAGGGATGAATCAGATTGAGGATCCTGCTCAGTTGGCTAACAAACTAAACGAGTATTTTGCATCTACATTCATACATGAGGAGTTATTCAGGAAAGGGAATGCCAGAGGGGAAGTAAACTCTGGCAGTGAGCTAGATGATTTTGTAATAACTGAGAGGAAAGTGGAGGAGAAATTGTTGAGGATAAATATAAAAAAGGCACCCGGCGTGGATGGGATCAATCCAGTTATATTAAAGGAGGCAGCAAAAGAAGTAAGCAAACCCTTAGCCATAATTATGAAAGCTTCTTTGGACTCAGGGGACTGGAGATGTGCAAATGTGACTACAATTCACAAAGGAGGATCAAAGCTGACACAAGTAATTATAGACCTGTTAGTTTAACTTCTGTTCCAGGAAAATTAATGGAAGCACTGATTAAAGAAGCACTGCAGGATCATCTAGACAAGAGTTCAGTTTTAGCTCAGACACAGCATGATTTTGTTAAGGGAAAGTGCTGCCTGACCAATTTGATTGGATACTATGATGCCCACAAAAGGACTGGATGCAGGGAATAACTTTGATATTATATATTTGTATCTTAGAAAGGCTTTTGATACTGTTGCACATGGAAAACTGCTGCACAAATTGGAGCAGTGTGGTATTGGAGGCAAATTGCTGCTATGGATAAAGGGATGGTTGAGGGGGAGAAAACAGAGAGTGGTAATCAATGGACAATGCTAATCGTGGACTAATGTTATTAGTGGAGTCCCTCAGGATTCAGCGTTGGGTCCATTGTTTTCTGTATTTATAAATAATATTGATGATGGTATATCAAGCTTAATGTCCAAGTTTGCAGACAATACAAAGGTTTGCAGGGTTGTTAAGGATGCTATGCTGCTGCAATAAGATCTGGAAAGGTTGAGCAGATGGGCTGAGAGGTGGCAAATGAAGTTTAACATTGACAAATGTAAAGTACTACATAGGGGAAACAGCAACCCCAGAGCAACGTATCAACTCTGTGGCACTACACTGACAGTGGTAGAGAATGAAAAGGACCTGGGGGTAATTGTTCAGGCTGATATGAAGTTCTCTGAGCAATGCAGATGGGCTGCAAGAGTAGCTCATGGTGTCTTGTCAATGATATACAGATACAGGAATTTTTCTAGCAGGGATAAGGAGGTGATTATTTCGTTGTATAAGGCAATTGTCAGGCCACACCTTGAGTACTGTATACAGGTCTGGAGGCCTCATTTGAAGAAGGATGTAGAGCTGCTGGAGCGAGTACAGAGAAGGGCAACAAGATTAGTGAATGGAAGAAAGGGTTGCTCTTACAAAGAAAGGCTTAAGTTTTGCAAATTACAGTGTCTGGAGACTAGGCACCGGCGATGTGATCTGATAGAGGTATATAAAGCCTTGAACGGTTTGAGCATGCTCAGTGCCGATGGGATTCTTCCTCTCGCTCAGAATAATCATCTGAGAGGGCATACATTCAGATTGAGGAAAGACAGATGTAAGATAGATGTACAGAAATTTGCCTTTAGTCAGGGAGTAGTTGGTTGGTGGAACAGACTTCCATCCCTTGTTGTGGAAGTTGATAGCCTAAATAAATTTAAGGCTCAGCTGCACAGGTATTTCGAACGAACGGAGGGGTGAAATGGAAGTGAGTTGTTTTTTTTCTTTTTTTTTGGCTGATGCTGCATAAGCTTGCTTTCTTGCAGCATATGCCTCTGCTAATGCTAATAATGGGGGCCTGCTGTATGTTTAAACATTCAAATATATTTTCTGGCACATTTTCTTCACACTGAAGGTCTTCACTGATCGTACATCTCGCTTGGAATTCTTATCAAGATTGCTCAATACCTTGTAGTAGTTCATCCCTCTAATTGATGTTAATTGCCATTTTAGCAAAAGCAGCTTTTGCGAAAAAATTTGTAATCATTGTTTCCATCACATCTTGACTCCATACTTTCGCAAACTCTGATATGCACTTATGCAAATCTATAACTGAATCTATAGGTTGGTTGGTTTCTTTTTTTTTGGTATAATTTTTTATCAATATGCATCTTCGGTAGTGCATTTTCAAATTTTTGATAATGCCTTGGTCCATTAGCTGTAGTTTAGATGAGGTATTCGTAGGGAAGAAAACAAGCTTCACTCTTGTAAGTTTCGAAATTATCAAATTATCGAGTGAAAATGGGGGCAGGACAATTGTCAACAATCATTGCAATGTTTTTATTTTATTTTATCTTTTTATTGAAATTTAAAATCCACTGTTCAAAAATTTCACTTGTCATCCAAGATTTTTGTTTGGTTGTAGTTGTAATCCAACTCTAACGATTTACTCCTTGAATTCATGGGTAGCACAGTTGGTAGAATTGGCATCCTCCTCATACTGGGTGGCAAAGGCCACAGTTCTACTCCATGGATGACTCGAGGAATTTTTATGGGTCTTCACTTGTCATCCAGGATTTTTTGTTGTTGCTCTAGCCCAACTCTAATGACTTTACTCCTTTTAAACATCGGGGTTGTTTACTTCCCATATTACCAAAAGAGGAAGAAGACAGATGAGCTACAACCTCAGAAGACAATGGTTGTTTCAAGCAGAGGAACTTCTGAGAAGAGAGATGGTGTTCTCGGTAAACACACCAGGCAGAAGGCAATGGCAAACCACTGCTGTAAAATGCCAAGAATGTCATGGTCATGCACAATTTAAGAAAGGTAGACAACAGCATGAAGGGGATCTCAGTGTCATCAAATGCCCGACTCGGTATGGATAACCATGGACTACAGGTGGTGCCAGATTGTCAACAAGAAACTGCAAGCAGAACTAGCAACAGGCAGGAACAGAAAGAAAAACAGGCAAGCGTTGAAATTGGCTACTTGGAATGTGAGAACTCTTTTCCAATGAGGAAAACTTGATCATGTAAAACAGGAAATGGAACGATTACAAATTAACATACTCGGGTTATGTGAGATCAGGAGTAAAGCAGTATGGTCATGGATAACCCCGGTAGTTTTCCATATCTTGTGGAGGTCCTATCTGTGGTTGAAGCAAGTAGTGAGAAAAGGAGACCACCGTGCTCACCGTTCTTTTAGAGATTCACACAGTTTTCGATGCAACAGAGTTTATCCAGCATGTCATCATGGTGACTGCCAGGTCAAAATTACAGAAGGCTGGCCCAAGGAAACACATAAGCAACAAAGAAGTACTTGTTGATTTCCAATACTTGTAAATTAAGAAAATTAATTTTCACTCTTTGGACACCATTCGAAGACATGATCAGGGAGTTTTATGACTAATTAGATTGACCTATGATTGTAATTGAAACAAGTTTGTGGGTCAGAATCCAGTATTGTTGGCTGTGAAGAAAGAATAAGGTTGAAGCATTGCTGCCCTCTCGTGGCTTGGTTGTTAATTATCTCAACTTTTAATGGGGGAGGCACCCATATCAGCATTTTCTGTCGAAGTCTCCAACAGTAAGATGCTCAACAGAGGTGTGCATACTATTCATTATCCAATCTGGAGCTTCTTGGATAATGGCTTGATCTGGGACTTTGTGAGATATATAGAGTAGCTCTGTCAAGTTAACTATGGTGATATTTTTCAAAAGTGTTCAAACGTTGTCATTGTTGCTCAAATCTATTGTTGGAGTAGTATGGCATTAAGGGAAGTTGCTACAATGAATAAAAGGGTGCGTTGAGTGGGAGAAGACAGAGAGTGGTAATCAATGGACGTTGCTCTTTGCAAAATAATGTTCTTAGTGGAGTCCCCCCAGGGTTTGGTGTTGGGACCATTGTTGTTTTGTATATTTATCAATCATATTGATGAAGGTGTATCGGTATATACGAAGTTTACTGAGCAGTGCAGACAGGCTGAAAGAGTAGCCCGTGGTGTCTTGTCAATGATATATAGGAATTTTGCTACCAGGGATAAGGAAGTAATTGTCCTCTTGTACAGCAGACTCTAAATTAACCAGGACACTTCAAGACTCCAAATTAAAAAAATAAATAAATAAACCAGAAATCAAAAAATTCAAGTAAAAACTAGAATCGGTATAAACAGATATTTTGCAAGTCGTAAATAAGCAACAAGCTGTATTATAAGTCGTCATTGGGAGATTGGTGTACCTATTATCTTGCAATCCCCGCTGTCTTCACATCCGCTGCTCAAAAGGGGGGGGGAGAGAGAGACCAAATGTTTAGTTTGTTTTAGTGCGTCGTGTCGATTTTGTTGTGTTCCATTGCAGGTCAGAATTTTTTTATAGTAAATTTTTTTTTTTCTGTTTAGAAATTGCTAAAATGATGGGTAAACACAAGTTGCGTTTTTAGTTAAACAAAAACTTGAAATTATTCAAAAGTTTCAAAACGGTGCATCTTTTAAATCTCTAAGGAATCATTATAATGTTGGTGACCAAACCATATGCAACATCGTAAAAAATAAAGGTAAGCTATTAGATTTAAAATCGACATCATAAAAAAATACAGGAAAGCTATTAGACTTAAAATCAACATCGCAAAAAATAAAGGGAAGCATTGTATTCGACACGCGAGTAGATCGTGGTAAGTTTTTTGTTTTTTATCTATTGCCATATTTTTTACGTAGGTTGCTGAACATTTTTCGATACAGCAAGTATAACGCAATGGTGAGTTATACTTGCATAACTATGTATAATGCAATGGTGAGGCCATACCTTGAGTACTGTATACAGGTCAGGAGTCCTCATTTTAGTAAGGATGTATAGCTGGTAGAATGAGTACAGAGAAGGGCAATAAAATTGGTGAATGGAACAGAGGGTTGCTGTTACCAAGAAGTGCTTAAGTTCTGAAAATTGCAGCGTCTGGAGACCAGGAACCTGCCAGGTGATCTGATTGATATGTGTATTAGGCTTTGAATAGTTTGAGCAAGCTCAGTGCTGATGGAATTGTTCCTCGTGCTCATATTACTCACCTGAGGGGAAGTAAATTCAAATTGGGGAAAGACAATTGTAGAATAGATGTGCAGAAATTTGCCTTTAGCCAGTGGGTGGTTGACATTTGGAACAAACTTCCATCTGTCGCAATGGAGGTCAACAACTTATATAAGTTCAAGGCAAAACAAGACAAGCATTAAGAGTGAATGGATAGGTGAAATGGGAATGTTTTTTTTTTTTTTTTCCTCTGATGCTTTATAAGCTTGGTTTCTTGCATCTACTAATGCTAACCCCATTGAGAGAGAAATGAGATATTCAGGTGTCCATTGTCACCTGAATATCTCCAAACATTTGTGTGGTGACAGTGGACATCTGGGTATCTTCAAATTCAGGTGTCCATTTGAGAATACAATTGTTAAAGAATCAGGTCCTCAAGTGGATTAATTGCTTTGCTGTCTGGTGTACTAGAGCCTGTCCATAATAGCATGCCAAATGAAATTTTGTGCTTTGGTTAAGTAGGCCAGTCTCAATTGTAGTGATCCCTTGCTTCCTTCGTTAAGAAAGCCATAGAATCCCAGAAATACAACCAGGACTGCACTCATTTACTAATATCAAAATCGTAAATTAAATAAAAGTGTTTTTACTGTATTTGAGCACCTTTCGAAAGGCATAATGAAATGGATTCTGAGCAGCAAACTCTGCTCCATAACTCTCAAGTTAGCTGGTTCTCTGTTGTGGAAGAAGTATTTTACAAGAATGTTTAGAAGTAAGAACTGAAATCGATACTTTCCTTCATAAGAAGGTGTCTCCGTAGCCAGGTGGGCAGGAGCAGCAGTGCATAGCACACGCTTCTTGATTAGACTGGGGTTCAAGCCCATGACCACCAAATACGGAGGATGCGGAAATGTCAGGGAATGACCACCGCATATCCCTGGAGCAATATGGCCTTAGTTGCTAATGCTCCTAAAAATCAAATAACAAACATCTTCATAAGAAAAATCTGTCATAGGTTCTCAGGCTTCTAGATTCCATTCTCTAACAGTCTCTCCACTTTCTGTCTCATAGACGTACTGTTTCTGCTGCATGCCTTTTCTACAGATACTTCCATGGGCACTGTTCTTCTGAATTGGTTCTATAATTTCCGCTCTCTCTTTTCAAAAAGAGTCCGAACACATGCCACCACCAGCCAACATCCATTTACTGTCCAACTTCAAACTCACAGAACCAAATTTTCATCTTTCTCGTTTATTCATTCAACTGCCGTGTTCTGGAACAACCTTCCTTCATATGTCTTTCCTGAAAATTACAGAAGTTCAAGTCTAATGTCAACAAATATCTTCTTTCAACTTCTCAACCTCCAGTCTACAGAAGTTCAAGTCTAATGTCAATAAATACCTTCTTTCATCTTTTCAACCTCCAACCCAAGCACGGTACTAAATACTATAGGTTCTAATACCTCTCGTGTTTGGGGTTTTCATATTAAAAAAAAAAAATAGGTGATAATTCCAAGGATTGCAAAATTCTTACCTTTGTCTCTCATCCTCCACTATTGAATTAATTGCAGATATGCAAGTGTGTGTGTGTAATTTAAATGGATAGGTGAAATGGATTGTTGTTGTTAATACCAAATTGGCAACAACTTCAAACGCCCAAGTTGAATTAGCTTACTAATTCTGGTGGGTGTGTGCGCACATATTTGTTCATATGTTTTGTTTTTGAATGAGTGAACAATTTAATGGAATTTTTCTAGGTACTTCTGTTATGCTTCCATATCTACTTTTGTATGTTTGCTTCAATTTGAGAATTTTAATTATTTTCATCTTAAAGAAGAAAAAGAAATGAAATTGCAAATTTGTCATTAGATGTAATTGATGTTGGTAATAAATTGAATGTCATAGTACCATACAATTGCTGTGGATGTAAGAAAAAAAAAAAAAAAACTATTTCAGCATAATCTTTCAAAAATGTAGATAACAGAAGGGCTAATTCTGTTCTTTGCTGTATCTTTCTAAATTTACATTTTTTTCTTCAAACGACTGTTGTTGGATTTATTTATTCCTCTCATAGCTGTTCCAGGTAACCTGTTTCAGACTCAACCAATAAATCAAACTAATATTTATTCATTCCTGTGCTGACTGTTCATTCAATATTTTCATATAAACATTTTTCTTTTCTTGTAAATCTATTCCTTTTATACATGGGTTGACTTTGAGAATAATTGATTGTAACCTAATATATAAAGCATTAATGATAAGGGGAAGGTAGCTGAGACCAAGAAATAATTTTTTTACATTAAAATTTTGTTAAAACAGTACTTGTTTTCATGAAGTGGGATTTTGCTGTGTTGCAAAATTGATAGACAGAAAGCTGGTTTATAATGAAAGGATGTACTCCTCAAATTTCAGTTCATTTCATACTAAACACAGTAATTTAAGAATGGAAAGTTTTGTTTGCTTGTGCTTGGTGCAAATTTAGTGGAATCTTAATAAGGATTCAGTAATGATAATTATAATCAAAAGTATCAGGGAAGAAAATTTCTGACAGATTTTTAATTTTGAATTACAGGATGATGAAAGGCTGCAGAAGTTTGAAAATTTAAAGCCGGGTGCAAATTCTAAGTTGGCTAAACCCATTCAGGAATTGATCTGTCTTCTTTTCAGTATTGAAAATATGAAAAAAGTTATGGTAGAATTTGAGGTTAGTTGAAAGTATCTTGTTTTGAAGAATATTTACATAATATTTAGTGTTTGATTCAAATGCATTTCTGCTACTTCAAATAATAGTCAGTAATTTAATTAGAAAACATAATTCTTACTTGTTTGCTTCACCTATATTTGAGAGAGTGCATTTAGTGTTCTGTAATTTTTGGAATGCTTAAAAAATTGTTTTCCCTAAATTCATAGCTAAAAGTGAACACTTACTTTTGGCCTGAGCAGTAAATCGGGGGGGGGGGGGGGATTCGATGTAAATTTTTTTTTTTTTTGTTTATTCAGTGTTCATAAACTGACTACAAATTGAGCAAAAAACACATAAAACTTGAACCAAGCTATAAGGTATAGTGAATTTCAGAATCAAGCAGGTGTTAATTTCATGTTCTTTTCATATTAAACACAGTAATTTAAGAATGGAAAGTTTGTTTGCTTGTGCTTAGTGCAAATTTAGTAGAATCTTAATAAGGATTCAGTAATGATAATTATAATCAAAGGTATCAGAGAAGAAAATTTCTAACAAATTTTTAATTTTGAATTGCAGGATGATGAAAGGCTGCAGAAGTTTGAAAATTTAAAGCACTCATTTATTGACCACTTAAGCTTTTTGAGTAATCTTATATGTGTCATTTGTAGTTTAATCTTATATGCATCAGAAACAGGCGTCTCAGTAGCCAGGTGGGAGGGAGCAGTAGTGCGTAGCATACGCTTCTTGATTAGACCGGGGTTCGAGCCCATCACCACCAAATACGGAGGATGCAGAAAGGTCAAGGGAATGACTACCGCATATTCCCGGAGCAATATGGCCTTAGTTGCTAATGCTCCTAAAACAAAACCAAATAACAAAATAACAAACAGCATCAGAAACAGTAAACTCATTAACTACCTCTTCTTTAGTTACTCATCACAGCAAACATGCTATTTTATCCCCAAAAAATGCTCTACAATATGAATGTAGTATGTGTCTTAGCCTATTTGTTACCATTATAAACTGTTCACACTATATATATTAATGGCTAAAAGAAACATAAATTTTGGAAATTAAAACAAACTTGATGCATGCAAAAAAGATAGATCAAGTTACATAAACTTTAAATACCACTTACACTTTCTTCATTATTTCCATACCTAAGAATTCTATAGACTATAACTATATACCAATGAACACACATAAATATGCACATAATCCGATGAGTTTATGATCTCTACACTTGCCCCAAAATTTTTCTTACTAGCTCTCCTGGATTAAGCCTAACATGGGGTTTACAAAGGGAATGAACCACTATTGTAACTCTAGGGATTTATATATGAATAGCTTACTATTTATATAAACATGCAGTTTGTTTGTGGAATATGACTATGAATGACGTTGCTTCAACAAAGCCTTTGTGGCTGACTTGGTTTTTAAATTGTGTGTATTATTTTCAGTTGTGAAGTATCTTACTAGGAGTGAGCATATGTTGAATTTTCATTTGCAATGAGTGCACTTAACATAACTATATTATACATATATATAAACATAAATAAACAGAATCTTTTCACAGAATCTGTTCTGAACTATTAATACATTACCAGCATGTAAACTCTTTCAAAAATAATTGAAGGAAGACTGTTTTGCACAGTTGTGAACTACTGCACAAATTTGGGAATCACTGTATTGTAAACCTAGTTTAAGCACAAGATTTTGCTTGGCTCCTTTCCTTCATCAAACTTTCTGAATGGTAACTGATTATATGATGATACAAATCGTCATATATTCCAATTGGAAGTAATGCTGTGTTTTTATTTGAAGTGCATAGCACTTTCATCCATTCCTTTTAATATAATCATAAATACTCCTGTCAGTAGTATTGCCTGAGAGCAGCACTTGCACTATTCCCTGTACAACTGGATTCCTGGGGGCCCCAAGTATAGTGAGCTGTAATTTGGAAATTTGTGATAGACCACTACAGTCCTCATCATATCCTCTAATGCTTTAACTTCTCACCCCAGTTGCCATGCAAACTAACTGATTGGTTATCGAGCAGCACCACTTCTGCCTTTTTTCTTCCTGGATGAAAACTTATTGTCAAGGCCCAGCCCCCCATCATGGGTTTGGACCATGATGATAAGTTCTCATCTGGAAAGAAAATAGTTTCGATGGAATTGTCTAACCCTTAAACTGTGCTTTTACTTCCTATTCCAGCAGTGTAATCAATTGTTTAGCCTTTCACATCACCCAGCTAGGACATCATCATAGATTCTTCCTGGATGAGAACTTATTGTCAAGGCCCAGCCCCATCGTGGGTTTGGACATGATGATAAGTTCATCTGGAAAGAAAATAGTTTCAATGGAATTGTCTAACCCTTAAACTATGCTTTTACTTCCTATTCCATCAGTGTAATCAAGTGTTTAGCCTTTCACATCACCCAGCTAGGACAGGAATCCCTTGTGTTACTACCACATCCACCTAGTAACTCCTTACTCATTCAGCTTATCTTCACTTTGATTTTCCACTGACAGGTTTTCCATCCCTTTTCTGCTGCCCACTTTTACCATGAGCATGTATCCTTCAGCTTACTCCCAAGTGCTTGGGAGTAAGCTGAAGATCTTGGGCATGACAATCCCTTTATGCCACAAGTGGAACCTCCACTGCTGACTCAGGATCTTTCTTCAGCTTGGTGTGATTCACCAGTGATGCTTCCTTATTGCCACGGAATTTCACAGGCAGGCATTTTGTCTGCATTCGACTTTGCTGACCTGTATGCTCCCTGCATCCAGGTAGGATTTGCAGTTGGCACTTCTCTGTTCCTTTTCATGCTGTGGAATTTCCTTTACCCTGGGACCTATTTTCCTTCCATTGTGGAATTTATCCTCTTGCTGCAGATTTTTGAAGATTATGCCTCCTGTTAACCAAGTGACCAGTCAAACAACATAAACAGGGTGCTGCTTGCATGCCCACACTACTCACGCCGACTGGTTTTTCAAAGCTGTGCAACAGAATGGAATACCAAAGGTGGATTTGTAATCACTATATCCACTATAATACTTCAACTGTGGTAGCTACAGGTTCCATGATTACAGAAAATGACATCCTGGAATTATCACAAACTAAGAAAGCCAAATTTGACTCCTACATGGCTGATGTAGTCTTTCTTGTGATGCATTCATTAGCATTAGCATTAGTAGAGGCATATGATGCAAGAAAGCAAGCTTATGCAGCATCAGCCAAAAAAAAAAAAAAAAAAACCCTTCCACTTCACCCCTCCATTTGTTTGAAATACCTGTCCAGCTGAGCTTTAAATTTATTTAGGCTATCAACTTCCACAACAAGGGATGGAAGTCTGTTCCACCAACCAACTACCCACTGGCTAAAGGCAAATTTCTGCACATCTATCCTACATCTGTCTTTCCTCAATTTGAATTTATGCCCTCTCAGGTGATTATTCTGAGCAAGAGAAAAAATTCCATCAGCATTGAGCATGCTCAAACCATTCAAGGCTTTGTACACCTCTATCAGATCACCTCACCGGTGCCTAGTCTCCAGACACTGTAATTTGCAAAACTTAATGCCTTTCTTCGTAAGAGCAACCCTTCGTTCCGTTCACTAACCTTGTTGCCCTTCTCTGTACTCGTTCCAGCAGCTCTACATCCTTCTTGAAATGAGGCCTCCAGACCTGTATACAGTACTCAAGGTGTGGCCTGACAATTGCCTTATACAACGGAATAATCACCTCCTTATCCCTGCTAGAAAAATTCCTGTATCTATATATCATTGACAAGACACCATGAGCTACTCTTGCAGCCCGTCTGCACTGCTCACAGAACTTCATATCAGCCTGAACAATTACCCCCAGGTCCTTTTCATTCTCTACCACTGTCAGTGTAGTGCCAGAGTTGATACGTTGCTCTGGGATTCTGTTTCCCCTATGTAGTACTTTACATTTGTCAATGTTAAACTTCATTTGCCACCTCTCAGCCCATCTGCTCAACCTTTCCAGATCCTGTTGCAACAGCATACTGTCAGTAATGTCCTTAACAACCCTGCCAACCTTTGTATCGTGTGCAAACTTGGACATTAAGCTTGATATACCATCATCAGTATTATTTATATATACAGAAAACAACAATGGACCCAACACTGAACCCTGAGGGACTCCACTAATAACATTAGTCCACGGTGAGCAGTGTCTATTAATTACCACTCTCTGTCTTCTGGCACTCAACCATCCCTTTATCCATAGCAACAATTTGCCACCAATGCCACACTGCTCCAATTTGTGCAGCAGTCTTCCATGTGAAACAGTATCAAAAGCCTTTCTAAGATCCAAATATATAATATCAAAGTTATTCCCTGCATCCAATTTTTTTGTGACTACATCATAGTATCCAATCAAATTGGTCAGGCAAGACCTTCCCTTAACAAAACCATGCTGTGTCTGAGCTATAACTGAATTCTTATCAAGATGATCCTGCAGTGCTTCCATTAATTTTCCTGGAACAGAAGTTAAACTCACAGGTCTATAATTACTTGTCAGCCTTTGATCCTCCTTTGTGAATTGGGGTTACATTTGCACATCTCCAGTCTGTGGGTACCTCCCCTAGTCCAAGGAAGCTCTCATAATTATGCGTAACGGATTGTTTACTTCCTTTGCTGCCTCCTTTAATATAACTGGATAGATCCCATCCACCCCAGGTGCCTTTCTTGTATTTATCTTCAACAGTTTCTCCTCCACTTTACTCTCAATTATTACAAGATCATCTAGCTCACTGCCAGTGATTACTTCAACTATGGCATTCCCCTTCCTGAATAACTCCTCATGTGTGAATGTAGATGCAAAATATTGATTTAGTTTCTTAGCTACCTGAGCAGGATCATCAACAGTTGAACCATCGATATCAAGTGGACCAATCTGATTCATCCCTTTCCTTCTAGAGTATACATAAGTAAAGAACTCCTTGCTGTTTTTCTTTGCATCCCTTGCCAAAGATTTCTCGTAATCTGCCTTCGCCTGCCTAACCTCCTTTGTAACTTAGTTACAGATCAACTTATATCTATCATAGGCTTCTGTGTCACATGTTAATTTATATGTATCCCGTGCATTTTTCTTCTCTGCCATATGTCTCATTAGTTCATCTGACATCCATTTAGGCCTGAACCTTGAACAATATTTCTTATTGGTATGTAAAGCCTAGTAGCTTCCAAGATAAGTTCTTTGAATGCTTCCCATTTTGAGTTTGCTGTTGGTAACATCATCAGTTGGTCCTACTGTATAGAATTTAAATACTGTCTCAGACCATCGTAGTCGCCTTTACGAAAGCAATAACCTTTCCCTTAACCCCTAATGGTAGTTACCTCCTTGGGTAAATCTCACTTCAGCACACTGTGATCACTGCCACCTAGTGGTACCTGTATCTGCAGATTCTTAATGCATGAAGAATCACTACTGATAATCAAATCAAGAGTATTGCTCCCTCTAGTTGCCTCCCGAACATGCTGATTTAGAAAATAATCATCCAATAAATCCCAAAAAGCCTTGCTGATGTGTGAGTGACCAACCCACAAATTCCAGTCAATATCTGGGAAATTAAAATCCCCCATTATAAGAATCTCTGATTTACTGGCCCACTCTATTTCCCTGTACAATTTCTTATTATACCCATCAGAGTCATTAGGCCTATAGCACACTCCTACTCTTAATTTTGATCTCCCAATGCTTATGTCACATCAAACTGACTCGACACTGCACTGTCCAGCGATGTCAACTGGCTTCACTTTCTTGGATTTTATGTGTTTCTTAACTAATAGCATAACCCCTCCTCCCTTCCTATCCTGTCTCTCCTTTCTGTAGGCGTTGTACTCCCCAAATTCCAGTTCTGCATTACTTATATCTGTGTGACACCACGTCTCTGATATCCCAACAATATCCGCCTTTGATGCTTTGAGCAATACCTCAAATTCATCAAATTTATTTACCAAACTCCTAGCATTGGTGTACACGCAAGTATACATGCACCTGTTCCTATTCTTAGCTACCCTAACACAACCCATGTGTTTACTTGTACCCCAATGTTTCCCAGCAGTCTCTGAAATATCCTGCATCTCATTTTCCAAGCTGCCGCTCATTCCAATAGAAGCAGTGCAAGAATCACTTTAACCTCTGCCAGTGGCTACTGTTAATCTATTAGTCCTTGTATCCCTCCAGTCTAGCAGTTTTCCGACCCACCTAACACTGCCTCGATGACATCAGCAAACATTCTTGCACCCTTTCTATTTAAGTGTATCCCATCCCTGTAGAAGGAGTCTCTCCTGTTAACAAGTACAGACCAGGCTGAAAAAAAATTCTACCCCTTGAGCCTTGCACAATCTTTCCAGGGCCGAATTGATTGACAGGGCTCTCATCATATACTCCCTCCTATCATGTCTGGGCAGAATTGCAGACAATTTCAAATTCAACCCTAATTCACGGCTTTTTTTCAACAGTGACCTGTACTTGTTAAGTAAGTCCGCCGGTCTCCTACTCTTAATATCATTAGTGCCAACGTGTACAACTATATCACCTTTTGTGCCCTTAGAAGATGGTATCCACTCTACGTCATCAACCTTTGCCCCTGGCAGACATATCCTGGTCCTGTTCCGCCTATCCTTTTTACAAAGCATGTTTCCTGTTTCCCTGACAATAGAGTCACCAACAAGTACTAGTTCCTTTGGGACCAGAGCATTCTGCCTTGGGGGTTGCCGCTGTGTTGCGTGATGCCCAAGTGCAAGTTCTGGCATTGGTGTGGGCAGCTGAGAGCTTGATGGGCCCCTCACTTTTAATCCTTCGAGGGCATCCACACTGTCCTTCAAGCTCTCATATAGGCCCATAACAACGCTGAGTTGTCGCCTGATTTCCTTACACTCCTTGCATCCCGCACATACAAAGACATCCCCAATGGCAGTATCATGTCCCGTACCTGACTGCTCCACAAACAACAAGCAAATAGTGCATTTTAAAAGGCTGTGATTCAGAGGGCAACTGCCCTCTCAGTTCTCCTCTGAGCCACAGCACTCCCATTAGCTTGAGCCTTTTGCTTTGCTACTCTGGTCTGAGTCATGATTTCGATTTAATTTCTAATAAATTTCAATTTCAGTACAAAATTAAAACCCTAAACTTGTATCCCAACACAGTTATAATGCTATATTTATGTTTCAGTATCGAGTGTTATCTACAAAATCCCTTTATATAACACCCGTATCAAGTTAAGTATTAATTATTTATGTTGCGTAATCTAAGTCGTTATATGTATATAGTTAAAAGTACAATTTAATTGACAATGAAGTTCAACAATATTAATAGATTTACTGATTAATTGACAATATTATATTATGTACTATACTATGCTAAGCTTATGCTATCTAGTTCGAGATATTTTGTATCGCGTAACAATGGCGTCAATTTACAAACGATAAATCTACTGACACTTAAGTATCGATTAACTTCCAAATCTCGCTGTCTCAATTCAGAATAAACTAAGGATCCTGACTAGCTACTTACAGAAAATAATTTGATATAACAATTGGTTAATAAATCGGCTAAATATGGTTAAAAAAAAAACCTCTCATTCAACGGAGCTGCAACTTGTAACACGTGAATTTGATACCCTTACCGATACTAAGTAATACCTACAAAATCTCTATCTAAGTTAAACTTTAAACTAAGTATCATAACTAAGAATATAAAGCTATTCTAGAAAATAAGTTAATATGCCAATTTAAGCTAATAAATCAGAAAAAACTTCTCTGTTCCAGGAGCGGCAATAAGCTACGTCCGCACAGGCTACTCTCGTACTCAAAAACCAAGTTTAATCATTGTCTGATTAAACTTTAGGCAATTGGAAAACCATTTAAATTGATAAGGAAGTTACAGTCTGGGAATCTGTTAGCTGAAACAGTCTAGAAGAAGCAATCAGATAAGTTATTTATGGTAGCAAAATTTGCTGGCCTGTCTGTATCAGTAACCCCACAGCTCCCTGAATACCTTTATAAGTTACAGAATGGGATTTGCTGACTACTACTAAAGAAGTGATTTAATGGGAAATGAAAAATCAGCGTCATTTGTGCCAAACCAATTATTATGACAAAGAAATATGGAACTCTCATCCTACTAGTTCAATTATACATATCTAGAGTGCCAATGACGGTAAAGGAAGGTTATCTACACCACAAAGTGCAACCTTGTATATCTAAATGAATCAGGCATTTCAAATTTCAGCAATTTTGGTCACTTACAGAATGCCTGCCACCCTGTCCAGTGTTTTTGTCAAAAGTAGTGATGGATATAATCAAGAGGTCATAATGAATTATTTCGATCATTTTATTATTATAATTATTTCATTTGAATCATATAATCAAATGATTAGTTGTTAGTAACAGCTAATCATTCGCTAGTCAAAAGATCGCATGTACACTCAGACTGTCCTGCTCCATCACTGTGTTGCCCTGACTGTAAAGGCATATCTCATTTCTCTAGAACATGTGAATTCTAGGAAGGAATATACAAAGATAGATATAATATAGAGAAATGTGTAACATCCTAAAGCACAGAAATCAATTTTGGCAAAACATCCCTCACAAATCTTATGCCTCAGTATTAAAAAAACAACAAGAAAACAATACAAATCAAAATCTTGGTTCCTGCAGATATATTCATCATAGAATCAGCATAACCTATACTATCTACTAAGTCAAGACTCTCAAGAGCATCCCTATCAAAAGAGACTTGGATCAGGACTCTCGGCCAAGAGAGATATCAGTACAAATGGTATTAAATCTATTCCACTGACTAAGTCTGAACAAAATGAAGTACAGCAGTACCTCACTTAGCATAGTTTCAAACAGCACAGGTTTCACTATAACATGGTTTTCATTGAAGCTTAATTCGAAAATTTACTGTGCATATTAAAACTCATTCAATAGTCTGGACATCTATTCTACATATGTGCTGCTGTGCCAACTCTATTGTCTCACATGAACATGTGCTGATAGCTCCCCTCAGGCAGTCAGTGGAAATGTGCAACAGTGTTGAGTATTCTTAATTCCATCCTGGCGAAACAGCAGGATAGCTTTTCAAAATTTTCGTTTCACAATTTTTCTTTTATCCCTCTGAATACGAAACGATGAGTCAAAAAAGGAAAAGTTATGAAAGCAGTGGGGCTACTAAACGTAAATGGCTTACATTAGTAAAAAAAAATTGATATTATCAAGTGTCGTGAAGATGGTACAGTGTATGCTAAAATTGCATGGGAAAATGGAATGAATAAAGCATCAGTACAAACAATTATTCAAAAGAAGGATCAGTATAAAGAGCAGAGAAAGTCTACAGCATCTTACATGACAAAATTGTTAACTAAACAAAGAATTCGCTATTGATTAATATGGAACTTACTTTATTAATATGGATAGAAGATTGTATCAAAAGAGAATTCCTTTTAGTCAAATAATCAATTAAAGGAAAGCCATGAGCCTTTATAACATGCCAAAGGAAAAAGAAGAAAATGAAGAGGAGGAGACTAAAGAAATATTTACAGCCAGTCTTGGTTTTTTTGCTTTAAAAACCTTGTTGAGCTTCATAATGTTCGTATCTCGGGTGAAAGTGCAAGTGCAACCAAAGATGGACAAACAAATTTTAAACATTGGCGAAACTGGACTGTTCTGGAAAAAGGGGCATATAAAGGAAAATAAAGCATCAAAAGATCATTTAATACTTTTGTTGGGTGGAAACTCATTTGAGGATTTTAAATTGAAGCCTCTACTTGTGTTCAGAGCACAAAACCCAAGAGTTCTAAAGGGTTGTGTAAAAAGCACATTGCTTGTAATTTGGCGATCAAATAAGAAAGCATGGATTACAAGAGAATTGTTTACAGAATTGATCTCGATGAAAATGTAAAAATGTGCTTTCTTCCACCTAACATAACGTCTCTCTTACAACCCATGGATCAAGGCATGATTGCTGCATTCAAGGCATATTATCTGCGGCAAACTTTTTCTCGAGTGATTGAAGCTTCAACAGGAGTGAAATCATCATCTTTACAAACATTTTCGAAAAATTATAACATCGGGAATATGATCGAAAATATACCTGCATCTTGGCTAGAAATCACTGCCAACAACATACGTTCTGTTTTGCCCCAGTTGGCAAATTATTTCACTGGTTTTGAATCACAAGTTCAGACAATTGCTGAAGACATTGTGAATATTGGAGAAGACTTGGGATTCGAAACTTTAGACACTGCCAATGTACCTGACTGCATTGACTTAGATGATGCAGCTCTCTTGAAATTGAAGAGCAAACTGCATATGAAAAAGAAAACAATTCTGAAGTGGCACCAAAAGAATTTTCAACAGAAGAATTGGAGAAAGTTTTTTGGGGGTTTGATTTGGCCTGCAAGGCGACTATGAATGGAGATCCGAATGGTGAACATAGCATCAAGATACAGCAAATTTTATAAGATGGGAGTCGATGCAACAAAGACTTGTATGCTGAGAAAAAGAAGAGACAACTTCACCAGACTTCATTATTGAAATACCTAAATAAACAATAAAGCTGTTTTCTCATCTCTCGTGATGTTACCTTTTCATTAATAAAATTTGTGCAATATATATATTTTAAATCCTATTAATTGACTATCAAGTGCAAATTGTTCATAGCTTTATTATAATTTGTTTATAGACCGTTTCTCTGACGGAACAGTTTCAGTACCAATTATCAGTGCTATGCGGGGTATTGCTGTATATATAGTGAAGAAATGGATAGTGATAATCTTGCAGAACAGAAAGAACATTTTGCCAACTTACACCACAAACAGGCGCCTCCGCAGCCAGGTGGGAAGGAGCAGCAGTGCGTAGCACACACGCTTCTTGATTAGACCGGGGTTCGAGCCCGTCACCACCAAATACGGAGGATGCGGAAAGGTCAGGGAATGACCACCGCATATTCCCGGAGCAATATGGCCTTAGTTGTTAATGCTCCTAAAAAACCAAATAACAACAACAACACCACAAACCTCTCAACGTGGCACATGTACATGTTGAGGGGACCTCTCAGTGACACTGCTGATCCTCCAAATTAGCATCACTAGGTTCTAGGCTAACACCATAGGGATCTGGTGTGTTTGATGTGTGCTGTAATGGTGGAAACTTGGAAAGGGGGTTCCTAGTGGTTGAGGGGGGCCCAGCTTTAAACACTCCATTTGATCACCTTAATTTCTGGTACTTGTTAATGGATTCATTTTCTCACCAAAGAAGACTGTTTGTGTACATTTTTACCATAAGCATAATCTTCATCCTGAAACTGAATTGAGGCTTGGACAAAGTGCTATTCCAGTAGTGCTAGACAAAATTCTTGAGACTGGTATTTTGATAAAAAAATTGACCTTTCTCGCCTGAATATTCTCCGTGCCCTCTCATCTACATCTTGCAATGCGGACCAATGTACCCTACTACGCATCTTCCATATGCTTTTATGATATAAACTAGACTATGGCCCCAAGTATATGCACCAGCCAGAAACTATTTTGATGGCTGGACCCTGTCCATCGTGCTATCTGCATTACTGCTGGAGCATTTCAGACATCTGTTCAGAGCCTATATATGAAAGCAAATGAACAACCATTATCGCTTCAATATAAGCAGTTGTCTCTAAAGTACGATTTAAAGCTAAAATCCCTGCTAGACCATCCTACAAAGACATCCATTGTTGAGCCACTTTGGGGGAAAATTCCCACTAATAATTATGGCCTGTCAGTCTCTTATACAGACTGCAGGCAAATTATACACAACAAGATTCACTCCCAATGGCAAAGTTCATGGCATAGATAGACAACAAATACTTTGTATCAAACAAAGCTTGTAACTGAAACACGGGAGTATAGTCTGCAGGGATCATAGCGAGGAAGTTGTCCTTGCTTGACTGCATAGGACACAGCCATCTTACTCATTCAGGCTGAGGGCTGGTGATCCTCCTATCTGTGAGTCTTGTGGCAGCATTTTAACTATAAAACAATATTTTAACTGATTGCATCCATTTTATCTATTCTCGGAATGTATGTTTTACCGCTTTACCCATCTGACTGGGCCTTATACACTCGGTCAGATTTTATCAGATAATGGCCTTTTGTCAGATGTTTTTAAATTTTTACAAATATATATAATTTACTGCATGTATTTTTAGTCTGAGTATACTCCATTTATTCTATTTTTCATTTGTATATATACAGTAAACCCCGCTAATCTGGTTACAATTAATCCAGATGTCAGATAATCTGGATTGAAATATGAAAAAAAAAAAAAAAAAAAAAATTGTTGAAGAATTTAGTTTTGGCCAACAGACTATGTCAAATATTAAAAAACAAAAAGAATCTATAAAGACATTTGTTTTAAAATTCAATGTGGGAAGTGATAAAAGCAGTGTATCAAATAGACAGACATTAAAAAAGCCAAAATAAATGTTGCTGGAAGAATCTGTATTTAAGTGGTATTCACAAATTGAACAAGTTAGTGCATAGCATTTACTATGTTAGTTCATAGTAAATCACCAAAGTAGGTGAAATGGCATAATTTTTATTATATCTCATATTGTGAATGCCTTCACGGCGAGTTGCCCTGATGTTGCACTACCTCGAATAAGCAATGCTTCCCCAGTGGAGAAGACTATGTTACTTATTCTCTATAAACTAACATGATGCTATGCACTAACTTGTTCTTAGGGAGTTTTCCATAGTCTGAGGTGTTCAGCCCTAAAACCTTTTTAGTGGTGTTCACAGCAATTTAACAAGTCAAGTGGCATTTGGTGTGCATGGTGTTTTGAGCTAAAGGCAGCAGCAGAAAAGTTTGCAAAGGATTTGCAGTTACCCAATTTTACTTGCAGTTCAGGATGGCTGTGGCGATTTTGAAAAGGGCATAATATCACTAATAGAAAAATTTGTAGTGAAGCCGTAATTGGTGATGTTGAAGGTGTTGATTCATTTAGAAAAAATTTAAATGAAACAATAGTACAATGAAGACAAAACTTGACAGTTTCTTCAAACCTGCATTATTACGTTAAAAAAAAAAAAAAAAAAAAGGAGTACAATTTCTGAGTCTTCTATGGTGGATAAATGTATTGTCTTTTTATAATTTTTGAATAAGGCCCAACAGTGATATTTTTTCGTTATTTTTTTTATTTTCATCAGAACGTTTTTATTATTTTTTTTATTTTCATCATTATTTTATTAAATTTTATATTTATTTGTGTTCTAAGTTTTTTTTGTCTTTTACGGTTATCTTTTGGCTTCACTAATACAGATTATCACTTAATCCAGATGACCTCTTCCACCCCCCCCCCCCCCCCCCCCACACACACAAATTAATTCCAGATTAGCAAGGGGTTACTGTATTTTGAAGCGCTAACCTTTTTGAAAGAATACAAAAAATCCTTTTTAACTGTTTTATGGCACGGTCATGGCACCCTTATAGCCTTAGTTGATTTTGCACCAGGAAAACAGTAATCATCATCATCATGAACATCACAAAGATGATGTGGAAATATCCCGTGTAGTATTTTAACTACTGTACGAGATGTTTGTGTAAATATATCAACTGCATTTTATATCAAGTCATGAAAAGCACAAATCATCATGATCTAAAAAGCAGTTCAGATCAGACTTCAAACTATGGAGGCATGAGAAGAAAAGCCTCAAATAAGAGAGAATTACTAAAAGACCTGATCTATTCTTTCCAACTGATAGCAGTTAGTCAACAAGAAGCTCATAACAGTACAAGACCATTTTGCAATAACAAACTATAACATTTATTGAAAGGACAGGAGAGATAGTAACTCTTAAAAATGAAGTATATATATTTTGATGCACAAATATTACCACAAGAATGCTAATGAATTTTAACTGTATACATAGCTTTGGGAATTACATTTACTTTAGTGACCATCTATCTACCACCAGATGTCTAAGATACGAGTTGAATGATCTTGTTCTGCAGCTCTCCACCTCTTTTTGTTTGTTAGTGGACGTTAATTTGTATCCTCTTTGGGGCTGTACATTAGAACCTTAGAGGAGATTGAATTGAAGCCTTGTTAAATGACCAACAAAACTAACTTGTTGAATTACAGTTCCCATATCCACATAAATCTAAGTACGGAAGCATGAGCCATTTATCTGTCTGTGTTCTCCCTCTCTGCATATTACTATTTTCATTGAGCTGTTTTAGAAGATCCTCATGGCATTGATTATTTCCTAATCATCTGCTCCATGTGGATGCGAATTAGCACTAGATGAATCAAGAGATATTTTCAAAAGGTGAATTAGAATAAATTTGTGCAGACTGTACAATTAGATATCTTGTCACTTACTGTGGATGAATGGTTGGTATATATATCACCTCTTAGATTTTATAGGAAGCAGTAACTTTGATAACCAAACCCCTCCCAAAAGACATACTCAACACACTAACTGTTGGTTGAATTCAGACTGCACAACAGCAAAAAACAAAATACTCCTAGAATAAATTTTGAAAATAACTTATTTCTGTATAAAAATCTAAAAACAAAAGCCAGGCATATTTTGATGGAAGCCAAAAAAAGAAACCTGGATTACCTTTACATATAGAGAAATACAGACACAAGAATATCAAAAAAATTTTTGATGTTTTTGAACTGTGATTTTAAAACCCCTATCCTGCACTGGAGTGGAATGGAATTGCCACACAATAACTATTGAAAATGAAATGCCTAACACCCTGGCAGAACCCTTTTTTTTTTTTTTTTTTTTTTTTTTCGTTACCTTTGCCATTTCTTTCTGTTCTAAAAAATTTTAGCAGATTAGAGCGAAAGAGGAAGAGTTAAAAACACTGCTCCATCTCAGGATGGAGTTCATTATACAGTGAGCCTGTTGGCCACATACAATTGAATTTTCTGTAATGCCTACCTATTGCATGGAAGACCTAACTAATCAAACTATTGTATACTCTTAATGAGCTGTATAGTTGAAATATTGGAGCAAATGGTGTGCTGAAGACTCACTTGACTGTTGAAGAAATGGATGGTGTTATCTCCATTGCAATTTTGTTTTAGGAGACAGTTATCCATCTTGGACATTCTCAGGAAGAAATCAAAATTAGAAATGCTTTCATTAGAGCATTTAATTATTGCAAACCTCGGTATGGAAAAAGATTTTGACTGCATGGAGAGGTGGGATCTTTATGAAGCACAGAAACCCAAAAAAATGGAAGTTTTCCAGAGCAGATTTGACAAAATTATACCACCATGTCTCTTTGAGAATCATATCGAGTCCTATCCTATATTGATACTGTTACAGAGCATATCACAACTCAAATATTAACAGCTGTGAAGGCTGCTCTTCCATAGTCCACAATATGAAACCATAGATATCACTCACTAGTGGAACAAAGATTGCAACAAAGTAAGAAGAAAGAAAGAAACAATCAATCAATCAAAACATGGAATGTATTTTGCAAATACCTAACTACTGCCAATCTTATTACCTATGAGAGAGAGAGAGAGAGAGAGAGCTAAAACATGCTACATCCAGTGAAAGGCTAAAAAATACTTCTGGATGAAACTTACTTCCTAGATTAACAAAGATACTGATGTTAGAATACTCTGAGAAAAATAAAGTAATTAAATGGCAATAATCCTACATTGCCCTCTCCTCTTCTTAACTGGATTGGAATGGAGATCTCTACCCCCTGCAGATATTGCAAATGCTTTAGAAGCTGCGTTCTCTGATATGTCCCCTTAGCTACATATAACACTACTCTGCACTTTGAAAAAAATTCAATGATGTTTTTCAGAAAAGGGTATTTCAGAATCATTTCCTAATGCTGATGTCAAAAATGATATCCATTTGTTTCCATCGTGTTTTCATCATTTCTTCAACAATCTCTAAAGAAAATTAATTTTATGTTTAAATTCATGTCTAAAACATTATTAAAAAAGGGCAGTGTGGTAAAAAGTCCACCAAAAACTCACCTTTCAATTTAAAAACTGAACTATGATGGGTCAAGGTGTGTTTGTTTTAATCGCATATCCAGGGTTTCTCCTATATGCTGCTGTAGCATCTGAAAAGGCATAAGGCCAAGGCCGGCAAGTGTATGTAAGTAGGTGTGTAAGTATGTGTGTTGTTGTGTTGAGTGCTGACACGTGACAACTTTGGAGGTTAGCATTAGTAGGGGCACATGATGCAAGAAAGCAAGCTTATGCAGCATCAGCCAAAAAAAAAAAAAAAGTATAGGACCACCTGGCCACCTGACTCTCAACCTTAGCCATGAGGAGGCACGCCAGAGACTTCTTTTTAGCTGAGACTTACTGGGGCCATCAGGCAAGCCTGGGAGCCCCAAGATGTTTAGGGAAAGGAAGTGGACATAAGAATGAGAAGTATGGGGATTGGAAGGGAAGGGGAAACTTGGATAGAAGATAAGGGGATGAAGAAATAGACATCCCCTGAAAGAGAAAAGTTTACAATAGTTCATATAAAAAAGTGTATAGTGGACTATATTCTATTTACATTTAAAATCTAATCTTAAGATTCTTAAGCATATTTGATTACAGCTGCAAAGCTAGCAACCATACAGTATCAAAATTATAAACAAGTCTGCAACCTATAGACAGCAAGTAATATAATAAAACCAGGTCGTGAAAAGAAAATGCTTAAGTTTTTGCTACCAATATTTCAATAGCTACTAACTATTTAAATACCAAACCTCAACAATCTAACCATTCAATTATTCCCATCAAACAGACAATTGGTTTCTGCCACATTTTCATAATGAACAGATTATATTTTCAAAAATCAGCCATACCAAAGGTCTGTTCACTGTTCAGAATCATGTTAAACTCAAAATAACCGCTATGAGTAACTTAACAAACATAAAACACACAGTAAAAATTTTCTTTCCTATAATCTTGAGTGCCACCCAAGCACCCAGGTACAAGAAAAGTAGGTTGATTTACATCCAATGAACAATGCAATCGTAAACCATAATACCAACTTCAGTATGTCCCACTATTCAATTTGAATAGTTCTATATATATATATATATACAGGGTGTTTCAGTTAAACGTTTCAGAACTTCTAAGAGGGGTAGGGTACATCCTGACAACTCGAAATCATATAGCAATGTGGGGTCGGAAATGCTTTCCTGAAGCGGTGTTGTACACAGAAGCATCATAAAAAGAAAAGAGATGGTAAGTGAGAAATCGTTTTAATAATACATGAAAAGAAGCAAAAGGTACATGGATTAAAGTAAGTGTTCGAAGTTTCTTCAACCTCGTATTGCTTTCGCACAGTGGTACCTTGGAAAATGTGCTACAAATCTCCTTTTTCCTGCTGAAGTGTTGTTTTCCGATGAGGCATCCTTCACAAGGGAAGGAATTTTCAACACGCATAACGACCATATCTGGGCGGTCGAGAACCCGCATGCAATACGACGTCGTGCAGCACAGATTCGATTTTCGGTCAATGTATGGGCCGGTATTATGGGAGATCACCTCATCGGCCCTTACCTGTTACCGTGTCGTCTAACCGGACCTATCTACTTGATCTTTCTGCAGCAAGTATTGCCACAACTTTTAAGAGATGAACAGATTTCTGCATCGACGCAACAGACAATGTGGTTCCAACACGATGGAGCCCCTGCCCATTATAGCGGAGATGTTCGTAACTACCTGGATTTCACATTTGGTCAACAGTGGATCGGACGTGGTGGTCTCGTGCGTTGGCCTGCTCGGTCACCCGACCTATCATGTCTTGATTTTTATTTCTGGGGTCATATGAAATCGCTAGTTTATGACCCCCTGTTGACAATGCTGAGGAGCTGGTTGCAAGAATCGCAGTAGCTGCCGAAGAAATTCGAAATTCGCCTGGAGTATTCCAGAATGTTCGGATGTCCGTGCGTCGGAGATATGAGGCGTGCATTGTAGCCCGTGGAAGAAACTTCGAACACTTACTTTAATCCATGTACCTTTTGCTTCTTTACATGTATTATTAAAACGATTTCTCACTAACGGTCTCTTTTCTTTTTATGGTGCTTCTGTGTACAACACCGCTTCAGGAAAGCATTTCCGACCCCACATTGCTATATGATTTCGAGTTGTCAGGATGTACCCTACCCCTCTTAGAAGTTCTGAAACGTTTAACTGAAACACCCTGTATATATATATATATATATATATATATACACAATGCTTTTTTGTAAAAAAAATAGGTGCCAGTACTCATTCTTTGCTATCAGGAAAAATTTTAAATTAAAAGGATATGAAAAGTACTCCAAAATTTTTTTTCCTGATATTGTTACTTTAGTAGTAATGTTTTTGGAATAAGAACAATAAATTTAGTATATTAATACAGTTTATTAAGCATAAATTTATTATTCAAGTATATAAAAAAATAAGTAAATAAATCGGTCAGCTATTGAGTGCCGGGCACTCAGGATGAAGGGTCCATAGTCACGAATGGTCGTTAGTGTAGTATCTCAAATAGAGAGCTTAATGGTAACTGAAAAAGTTTCTAGTACCCCGGCTTGACCTAAAACTGAGGAACTAACGAAAACATTGTCTATTTGAGTCTTTCCAGTTGTTGTGAATGACAAGGGTGGGTGAAGCGATTAAAGTCTTGGGGGAAAGCAACTGCCAGGTGAGGGCCATGCATGACTCCACACAGGTACTTCCCCACCACCGCCACCTCAACACTGGCCCCCCTGAGTACCTCCTTTCCGGGACAACCCCACCTTTGAAAATTGTTAAAAAATACTTCTCATCGCAAAATTTGTAAATGATCTTTATAGAATTATTAACTAACTATTTAACAACCTTTTTGTCATCAAAAGGAGAGTTACTTAGTACAAATAATCAAAGTGCAATAAAAAATAGTTTTTTTAATTTGAACATAAAAAGTAAATGATAAAAAGTACTTCATTCAGATGTCCTCACATGTGCCTAGTTTAGAAATGCTGTAAAACACAAATTCTTTATAGAACCCATATAATTCTTAGTTCTAATAACCTTTGTTATAAACAACTAGTCTTGATACCTTTATTTGCACTCATTTTAAGAGCTTTACATACTTTCTAAAATGAGGCTTACAAATCTGTACAGATATGTCAACTGTAAGCTGTGTATGATTTTTCATACTCAGCTTTTGACAGCTTGACCATACCTATGGGTCAATTACAGATCAACATAACTTTTATGTGTTTCATCACTACCATATCATTTGTCAGTAAAAATTGTGTGTTTACTACCATGCTATTTTTGCATGGTAATAAACTAGTAAAGACAAACAATTTATATTTTTAAAAGCTCCAGGATTAGTTGAATTACTAACACAAAAAAATTCTGGAATTTGTGAGTTCACGTTACATTGCATGTAGCAGCTATGTGTGATTCTTCTTTTGGATTTATTGTATCTTGGTGTTGTAGGGTCCACTTTTTCTGCCATCATTTTTGGGGCCATGATCTTGTAATTTTAATTTGTTTCCTCCATATTTTAGAGTTGTTCTCCAGGCAACTACTCTCTGTTAAGAAATTGCCTTTAATCTACTATAAATTTTTGAGCAGGACACTGATTAGTAATTGATCTCTCTCTCTCTCTGCTGATAGAGCCGACCGGGCTAGCCGAGTGGGTAAAGTACCTGCCCGGCAGCCCAAAGGTCGCGGGTTCGATTCCCGCCTCGGGCTTGGATCAAAGTACTGCAAAAACCTTGGGAGGTGCAATATGGCCACAGAAGCCGATGCGCCAACAATTACCAAATCAAATCAATCAAATCACTCTCTGCTGATACTCAATAACATTAATATTTGCAAAGTTCTAAAGTCCAGGTGCACTCAGCAATTTTCTTCACACCGATGCTGTTGTGAAATGTGTGTATACACACACTGTCATAAAGCACGCTGACTACTCATCATGCAGAAGGCACATCACAGCACTTCAAAATCATCAGCTAATATGGGAACAACCCCATCCGTGAACACAGTCATGTGTGGGGTTGTTCCTGCTAATACTCAATTACATGAATATTTACATTTGAGTGAACCATCATCAGCTGCCCCTAGAGCTATTCTCCAATGAACTTCTCTCTTGTGAGAAATTACCTTAAGTCTTTTGTAAACATTTGAGCAGCACAGTGATCAATAGATGATCTCTCCCTGCTAATACTTAGTTACATAAATATCATGAAATTTCTTTTTAATGTCCATTCCATCTGTCATTTGCTATAAAACTTCCTGTACTATAAACCTTTTGATGTTAAGACAAATGACTTTTCTTTAATGCTACCTTTAATCCACTGGTTGGAGTTAATTTTGGTTTGTTTAAAGGAGAGTAAGAACTTAATGACCCTTGTGAAACAATCTGGGTTAAAAATCCTAGTTTTTTTATGATTTCCCCTAGTCTTTTAAGTTGTCTTACCCACACCTAATACAAGAGTAATTATTTTTAGAGACTCATGTTTACAAATCTTTCTAGCGCATCCAATTTAGTTTTCATAGAAACATAATATTTAAGTAAATTATGTACAAATAATTTTACAAGTTTAAATATGATTTGGAACAAAAACATAACTGATATCGGGAAACATACAACTCGGTAGGCAAGCATGGCAGTGTACTGCCTGCCAGTGTGCCACGGGCATCAGGCAGTATGCTTTAAAGAGGGAAGGGAGAGTGTTGGTTAAGGAATGGCCGAGTGGTCAGGTGTGTACACGTGCCTTGAGTGACCGGGGTTCAAGCCTGTGGCTGCTAAACATAAATACAGCGCTGTTTCTTGTATTCTGTCTATCCTTGAACTCCTCTGACCGTTCAGTCATTCCAGAGTAAAAACAGAAAATTTAATTAATTTAAGAAGCCTTCTAATGCATATTGTTATTTTTTTTGCTGGTGCAGCAAAAGCCCATGTCTTCCTTGCACTATGTGGCACTGATACTCATCAGTTATTTAATGGTTCACTTGTAGGATTAGGTTAAGGGAAGCCAATTAAGATGAAATGAATGAAAATAGCATGAAGGGCATTAAATACAAAATACAGTACTTAAAGTTCATTAAAATTCTAGAGTAAATCAAGAGTAAATATAACTGTAAACCAAAATCGTGGTTACAGTTTTTCAACTTTCATAATGCAGTTTTCATAATGTATCAAAATAAGTCAGAATATTTTGTCTATGTGAAAAAAGTAAATTTCTTTATTTTGTTCAGGTTGACTTGCAAAAAATGCCTCTGGGTAAACTATCTAAACGACATATTGAAAGTGCATATGCTGTGCTCACTGATCTACAGCAGGTAAGTAATCATTATGACTGTATTTGTTATATTATAATACAATAGACTTTCAAAATGATGGCACCTTCAGGGATTTAAGGTACTGTTATTTCGATTTTTCCATTATCTAGAAAGATTTATTTTTAATATATTTAATGCAGAAATAATGAGACTAAATAAAAAATAGAGAGATTAAGAATTTAATTTTATTACCTTCACATAAAAAACATAAATATGCTGACAATCTAATGTTATATTCTGCCATTAATACACATCTGCTTATACCTTGTTCTTTTTTTCTTTATTATATCAAGTTTAGTCTGCCCGGTTAGCACAGTGGTATTGTCACCGCCTTCTGTACACTGGGTGAAAAAGGCCTGGGTTTGAATCCCGTCAATGATGCAAGGAACTTTTATGGGCTTTTTTCACTCCATTGCTGGGGTTAAAGTGTGTTTAAAGTCAAACGGCACCAGGGGTTTCCCCCATCTCCACATAGTTCACATTGTGGGTGTACCAGTTGACTGGAAATGCCAGGGATTTAAAATGTGTGGGCTCTGTATATGTGTAATGTCAGGTACCATTGTTCTTCTGGTCCTTTACCTGCCAGACCCCTAGTGAGGCCCGACATAGCCCCATGGAGGCAGACCAGGTACCTAGCAGTTTAAATTTACTCTGGCAGGTCCTGCCACCTAATTTCCTGAGATTTCTGTGGCTAGGATCTAAAAAAAAGATGTGATTGCATTGAGGGGAAGTGCTAGGAGAAAGTCAAAAAATGGTGAGCAAAACTGATTTTGAATTGTGGAATTTAGATTGTGTGGGGCATGCAGGTAGAGTAGGGAGGGAGACTGAAGACTGGGGGGCAGATAGATAGAAGTATGGAGCTGATAGGGAAGACAACTCCAGTTTACAGTGTGGCATACCCATGCCCCACCAGAAAGAAAAGGAGTGGCGAGAAGGGTAGGGAACAGCAGAGCTGTCTCTTCCCCCCACCGGGGAAGGGTAAAGAGTAGGCCAGGTGCCAGGTCTGCCCCATCCGGGATTTCTAGGAGTGCAGTGAAGGTATCTCTGTCCAGGTCTCTGACATTTGTGCAGGTCCTGCTTGGTCTTTTGTTAGGTAGTTACTCGTGGGATGCAGGTCCATCCTCTGTTTGATGTTCAATAGGATATGGTTCAGTCACCCTCAGGGTGGATTCCCAAAGGTCCAATTGTAGTCAGTGTAGGTCGTGCGATGTGATTGGTTAGCAATTCTCAAATGGAATCGATGTCCCATCCATGGGTCAGTATTTGGGAGAGTGGAGTTCAGTCACAGCTGGTGCACAGTCCAGTTTTCTCTTGGTTCGTCATTTGTTGTGATTGTTGTTGTATTTATCCTAGTTGTTCTAGGTTTGCCGGCAAAGGTAGAACACAGTCATGTCTGGCTTCTTGCAAAGAGGTACTGAGCAAAGTTGGTGAGGGCATTATAGGTTCCCTCGTCCTCCAGTAGGTAGTGCTTCTGATTTTTGAGGTTGAACTGGACTCATGATGAGATGTCCACGTAGGTCTTCATACAGCTCACACTCGTGTAGCAGGTGGTTCCAGGTCTCAAGGGAGCCGCACACACAAGGTGGGTTATCTGTCAGTCTGAGGAGGTTTAGCTTGTGGCAGATAGCTCCATGTACTGTGAGAAATTAGGTGACTTGGAGAGCAGAGCCATGTCAGATATTTTGGGTACACCTGTAAGTTCGGAAAGAACCTTCGCATGACGTCACCTTTGTCAGACATTGTCCAGCGTTGTTGCCATATTGATGTTAAGTAGGTTTGCAGCCTGTACTTCTCAACTTTGCAGTTTATTGCCAGATTCGTGGTGTGGTCCTGGAAGATTGTGACTTTGTCATGTCTGTGTTGCTGTAGTATGCTGGTGCGAATCACCTCAAGATCAAGAAGGAGAGTGCCTGTGATCACTTGTAGTGCACGGGTAGAGACTGTCTTGCATGCTCGGGTGAGGGTCAATAGGATGGGTCTGTGTGTATAATATCCAGTCGTCTGTGGGTTACCACTGTTGAGGCTTTGTGGAATCAGACACCAGAGCCGTATGTAATTGCTGGGATAATGGCTGCTTTATAAAGGATTGCGCCGACCAGGCTAGCCGGGTGGGTAAAGTGCCTGCCTGGCACCCAAAGGTCGCAGGTTCAAATCCTGCTTCGGGGTTGGATCAGAGTAAATGCAAAAACTTTGGGAGGTGCGTTTATGGCCACAGAAACTGATGCTCCAACAACTAACCAAAAAAATAATAATAAATAAATAAAGGATCACAAGGGTGCATCTTTTTTGGCCCCAATCGCGATGTGTGACTCTGGCAAGCATGGCAGCATATTTTTTCATCTTAGCCTGTATATATTTTGGTGTGGGGTGAAAGACAGATTACGGTCCAGGATAGCTCCCAGGTACTTTAGTTCTCTGGCTAGATTAATTAATTGTTCTATTGTTGATTCTTATTTGCGGCAGTCTAATTGCGATTAGGTAGCCCTTTAGTAAGATTGATTGGGTCTTGGCTGATATGGTGAGTTGATGCCTTTCCATTCATTCTCACAGTGTAATTACTGCTGCATTCACGAGAGTTTCTAGTTGAGCTCTTGAATCTGCAGTAAGGGCCAGGAACAGGTCATCTGCATAGGCCAATGCCTGTACGCCCCCATAAGTCGAGGGAGAGGAACTCGTCCAGTACATAGTTCCACAGGAGAGGTCCTAAGACAGAGCCCTGCGGGCATCCTTGGTATATTTGTTGGTAAACCTTGCAATAGGGGACCTACCAGTACCTGTTGGTTGGTCAAATAGCTTCTTATGCAATCATAGAGGTTTTTTGGCAGTTGGGCAGCCGAGTCTTGGGAGGACACTCTGCCACCAAAGGGTGTTGAACGCCCCCGCAAAGTCATTAGAGATGAGGATAAAGTATTTTTGTTGGCAGCCAGCTCTCTGCCATGTTAAGGATGGGTTCTATTGCGTCGACGGTGGAATTTCCTGGCTTAAATCCAAATTGTTTCTTTGCTGTTAAGCTTGCAGTGGTGTAGTGCACGTCATCCTCTGTCTAAGCAGCTGCTCCAGTACTTTGCTGAGCGGCACCTCTGTAGCCAGGTGGGCAAGAGCAGCAGTGTGTAGCACACAATTCTTGATTAGACTGGGGTTCGAGCCCGTGACCACCAAATATGGAGGATGTGGAAAGGTCAGGAAATGACCACCGCATATACCCAGAGCAATATGGCCTTAGTTGTTAATGCTCCTAAAAACCAAATAACAAACTTTGCTGAGCAAAGACAGAAGGGCAGTTGGTCAATATGAGTCTGGTTTATGCTGGTTTGGATGGATTTTTGAGGATCAGTTTGATGTTTGTCACTTTCCAGTCGAGGGGGAAACAGTCTGAATGAAGACAGTGGTTGTGAAGGTCTGGGGGTGTACTCAGCCACTTTCCTAACCAGCTCTGGCTCAAGCATATCTAGCCCTGGGTTTTTCCTATTTCTTATCTTACTTGTGGCAGTTTGTAGTTCTGGGTGGGTAAAGGGCTCCTCCGTCCTGGGGGATTTGTATATGTCATTGGCCTGGCATAGCAGTTGCTGTTCAGGGGTGTTGTTTCCTTCGATTGTTTTGAAAGTGGCGTCTAGTATGTTATTAACTGTGTCATGTCAGTTGTTGGTCCTGACACCTTGTGGGGTGACGGTGGAAGGGGATCCCCCCCCTAGGCAGCTTGTTTGTGGCTATCCAGTAGATAATGCTCCCAGGACAGCTTTTGCCACTGCATGATCATTGCAGTATTGGTGTTCCTGGCCTCCCTGTACTGTTGCCTGAGAGTATCCACTTCAGGGGGTGGTGGCCAGGTCCGTCTGGCCCTTTGAAAAGCACGTCTCTTCTCTTTCATTGTTCTTCTAAGCTGGTCAAGCTCTTGCGACCACCATGGGACAGCTCCCGGCTGAGAGGTCCTCCTCCTTCTGATTGATTAGCCACATTGACTATGGCATTGGTTATAGCACGTTGATGTTGGTCAGGGGTCTGTTTCTGGAGCTGGTTGGATGACAGGTTTTGTGCATTTCTGGTGATGGCCTCTTTGAATTTACCCAGGTCTGCTTTATTGATAGCATATCTTTCCTGTTTGTAGCTGTTTATCTGGATTCGATGGAGTGACCTATGCATAGTGAAGGTGATGGACCTGTGGTCAGAAGTAGTCCAATCATCTTGCACCATCCAATTGTTGAGGTGACCAGCTAGAGATCTTGTAGCCGTGGTGGCATCCAGGGTGGCTTCCCAGAGTGTTGAACTAAATGTGGGAAGATTGTTGGCGATTTAGTTTGATGACGACAAAGCTGCTGTTGGCTAGGAATTCCTCCATCTGCTGCCCGTTTCTAGAGCCTCTATGCTCCTGGGTCTCACTGTGCCACAGAAGTGAACGGCAGTTGAGGTCGGCAGATATGAGGATCTTGGATCTTGTTAGTTCAGTTTGCACTTTGTGTAGATACTGAATGTATGGGAGGATGCCTGCCTCCGATGACAGTACAAGGAGATGACGTGAAGTTCTCCTAGGGAACTAACGATGTGTGCATGAGATGCCCACTCGTGGCACAGGTGTGAGATCCTGGTGACTGTTATGTTCGAGTTTCTTACAATGACAGCAGCCCATGGAGTTGCTTCATCCACCTGAACAATCTTATAGCTGAGTGGATACCCCTGGACAGCCCCTGCACAGATGTAGGGTTCTTGCAGCAGGAGGATGTCTATATTTTCTTCTTCAGCCTTTGCCTTATCTGTCCTGCTGTGGCAATTGCTCGCTGCACATTGAGTTGGTGGAATTTAATGCAAGTGGTGCTATAACTTTTAGGCAGAGTCCCCATAATGAATTCTTAATTGTTGGGTGCTTCTTGCTTTTATATATACCGGGCATTTGTTATGTCTGACTGTGTGTCTGGGGGAGTTTTTGCCACTTGCAGTTTGCACAGGCTGGGTCACTTTCTTTATTTGGGCAGTTTGCATAGTTGTGCCCCTTCTCAGCACAGTGCCCACAGGTAGGCTCCTGCTGGACACACGTGTGAGTGGTGTGGCCAAATCGGCAACACTGGAAGCACTTTCGGACCACAATGTGTTCCCTAAAGCAAGACTTCCCCTTAACAAGCCTATGCTGTGCTGGAACTATAACCGCAGTCTTGGCTAGATGATCCTGCATTGTTTCTTTAACCAGTGACTACGTTATATTTCCCTGAAGAGAAGTGAAACTAACAGTTTTGTAATTATTCGTGTCATACTTTGTGCATTGAGGATGCATTTGCAAGTCTCTAATCTATGGAGAACTCCAAGGAAGCTCTCATAATTACAGCTAAGGGTTTGTTTACTTCCTTTGCTGCCTCCTTTAATATAACTGGATAGATCCCATCCACCCCTAGGTGCTTTTCTTATGCTTAACTTCAACAGTTTCTCCTCCACTTTACTCTCAGTTGTTATAAAATCATTTAACTGCTTGCCAGAGTTCAATAAAGTTCTGGCATTCCCATCCCTGGATATCTCTCCATCTATGAATGTAGGTGCAGTATACTCATTCAGTCTGTTAGCTGCCTGAGCAGGATCATCAACAGTCGAACCATCAATATCAAGTGGACCAATCTGATTCATCCCCTTCCTTTTAGAGTTTATATAAGTAAAGAATTTTTTGCTGTTTTTCTTTACATCTTTTGCCAGGGATTTCTTGTAATCTGCCTTTACCTGTCTAACCTCATTTTATGACTTGATTACAGACCAGCTTATATCTACCATAGGTTTCTGTGTACCTGATGGTTTATATGCATTCCATGCATTTTCTTCCCCGCCACGTCTCATCTGACATCCATTTAACCCTAAACCTTGAACAATATTTCTTAGTTGGTATGAAAAGTCTAGTAGCATCCAAGATTAATGCTTTGAATGCTTCCTATTTAGAATTTGTTGTTGTTGGTAACATCATCAGTTGGTCCTACTGTGCAGAATTTGAAAACTGTCTGAGACCACTGTAGTCACATTTACAAAGCAAAAAACTTCACTTTACCCCTGATGGTAGTTACATTGTTAAGTAAATCCTAATGCATGTAGACTCTGCTGATAATCAGATCAAGAGTATTACTCCCTCTGGCTACCTTCCAAAAAAGCCTTGCTAGTGTGCAAGTGACCAACCCACAAATTCCAGTCAATATCTGGGAAGTTAAAATCCCCGATTATAATACAATCTGATTTTCTCGCCCCAATCTCTTTCCCTGTGCAGTTGTACTTATCAGAGTCTTTAGGCCTATAACACACTCCTACTCTCAATTTCACTTTCCCAGTGTTTATGTCACACCAAACTTATTCAATATTGCACTGTTAACCAGTGCATACCCAGGTTTTTTCTTGAAGGGGAGGAAAGGTGACAGAATGGGCATCATACAAAGGTCAAGGGATTATTTCAGAACCATTTAACATCAACAAAGCTTTTTAAGACCACATGTTTTTAATGCGTTTTTAAGACATGCATTTTCAAGAGCGCATCTATTTAATAGTTGTAATATATACACCAATGAGCCAAAACATTATGACCACCTACCTAATATGATGTTGGTCCTCCACGTGTAGCCAAAACAGCTCATACCCGGAGAGGCATGGACCCTGCAAGATTTCTAAATGTCTTGTGGTATCTGGTACCAACACGTAACCAGCAGATCCTTTAACTCCTGCAAGGTCCGTGGTTGAGATGCTGCAGTTCAGAGTTGCTGTTCCAACACAAACCACAGATGCTCAATGGAATTGATATCTGGGGAATTTGGAGGCCAAGGCAATACCTGGAAGTCTTCCTCATGTTCCGTGAACCAGTCTCGAACAATCCCCCCGGATTGTTCGGATGAGCTTTGGGCGAGGTTCTGCTGGGATACCCCGGGTCCAGTCATCCATGTGCCGGGCACTCTGATGTCTACCACCTACCTATATATCATTGCTGACTAGGTACACAACCCAAGCACGGTACTAAGTACTATAGGTTCTAATACTTCTCGTGTTTGGGGTTTTCATAAAAAAAAAAAAAAAAAAAAAAAAACACACACACTTTCATGGCAACGGTCCTCCCCTCTGGTGGGGCAGTATCTGCAGGGACAAACTGATTGACAAGGCTGTACTCCCTTGTATCATGTCTCAGCAGGATTGCAGACTTGTTCAGTTTCAGTCCTAACTCACAGCTTTTTCTCAACATTTCTCTGTACTTGTTAATTAATAAAATCTTCAGATGTAATACTTGTAAATATCACCAACGGTTACAATATTACCTTTTGTGTCCTTAAAAGATGATGTTTTTGCACAATATATTTTCAGTTTATCTGATGATCGAGTCTCCAACTATATCTACTTCCTGTGAATCAAGGATCTCTGCTGTGGATTTAGGAGAGTTCTTCAGAATAACTATGCTCAGCTCATTTTTCTTGCACATTATGCATATAAGTGTGAAATGCTAAAGGATGAAATCCTGTTTTTGTAGGGCTTGAACAAGCTGCATGAAGTAATTTCATTTTTAAGTACTGTCAAACAATATACATTTATAACAATAGTTAGACAAACAGGCCTGGAGTTCGAAGAGCATTATGTTAGAATAGTCCATAAACATATCAGATAAATGAATTTTCTTTACAAAGTTTATTCCCTTTCTCTTCTAAAGGTCCTATCTTCTCTTTTCTTTTAAAGCAGTCCCTGCTGCAATGCAAATTTACGTCAAAACGAATTGCAATATTTGTCCCTTAATTCACATATGCATTCATTCAATTGTGGCTAATAAGTGAGACACAAGTTCATTAAGATTATTACTATAATTAATACCACATGAAATTAATAATATAGTCTATTAAGCTAATCGCCTAAATCACCATACAAGTTGATGTGACATTTCAGGCATCTTTCCAATATCCATCATCAGACCATGCTGTTGGGGGGGGACAGAGAAATATAAAGGGTTACTTGAATATTACAATAACAGTTACCAATATTACAATTACATATATACAATTCAAACACAGATTACAAGAGCATCTAGGCACTTCCGTAGCCAGGTGGGAAGGAGCAGCAGTGCGTAGCACACGCTTCTTGATTAGACCGGGGTTCGAACCCGTCACCACCAAATATGGAAAAGGTCAGGGAACGACCACCGCATATTCCTGGAGCAATATGGCCTTAGTTGCTAATGCTCCTAAAAACCAAATAACAAACAACAAACAAACAAGAGCATCTACAAGGAGACCAGCAATCTATCCACCAGTGAAAGAAAAGCCTTGAAAAACCCGAAGGAAGACAAAAATATCCACATAACAAAAGCAGACAAAGGAAACACCATGGTCATTATCGACAAGAAAGAAAGAATACATCGAAAAAGTCAAGAACTGCTAAAGGACACCAACACCTACAAAGCATTAAAAAAAAGATCCCACCAGTGGTCTCGAGAAGAAAGTCAAACAAAAACTGCAAGCTGTGCTTGGCCATAAATACCTAGATGAAGACCTCCACAAAAAATTTAATCCCAACAGCTCTGAAGCACCGTACCTGTTTGCAAATATAAAAGCCCATACATAAACCAGGATTCCCTGCCAGACCTATTATCAATAGTAGACATCGCCCCGGACAGAAAATATCAAAATGATTAACACAACTTCTCTCCAGAATACTACCAAAGAACCAGATATCATTAAAAAAAAAAAAAAAACAGCCAAGATTTAATTCCAGGCTTAAGAATGTGGAAGTCAAACAATGACGATATCTTGATGTCATTCAACTTTGACTCTTTTCACCACCATACCCTTAGAAGAAGCCAAAACATGCCTCCTTCAAGTAGACAGCCACATCCTCCTAGGATATCCGAAGCCTCTGCCAACCTCAGAAATACTAAATCTTATTGATCTTTCCATAGGAAAACCCTACTTCACTTTCAGTGGAGGAGTCTATATGCAGATTACTGGCCTCAGCATGGAAAATGCCCTATCTCCACTCGTGGCACAAATATTTATGGCAAAATTTGAAAAAGAATTTTTAGAAAACCAAACTATAAAACTTAAATTGTAGAGCAGGTACGTCAATGATATAGCTATCTGGAATCATGGAACAGAAATCCTACAAAAATTCTTTGAAGCTCTCAACAACCTTCACCAAAAAATCAAATTCAAAATGGAAATAGAAAACAACAACAAACTTAGTTTCCTAAATGTCCTATTCACAAAATAACCCCCTTCTATTTTATAGAAGTTTATAGGAAGCCCACAGATACTGGGATCATCCTAATTATAGGATGAAAGGATGGCAGAATTACAAATCCTGCTGATTTTTTTTCCAACAAAAATTAGCATTCTCAGCTCCTTCATCCTAAGAACTTATAGAATTTATAAAGAAGAAAATCTACAACAGGAATCACAAACAATAACCAGGATTTCCATGAAGAACGGATTTCCTCTTCACGTTATTAACAAAGCCGTAGAAGACATCTCCAAGACTGCACAACCCCAACCCAGGGACAGAAGAACTTCCATATGTATACCTTAAATACGTACAGTCAGCACTAAAATAGCAAAAGAAACTAGGAAATGTGGTATCTCCACCTTTTTCAAGAGTTCGGCCTCTATCGAGCATATCTTAAAACAGCAGCCCAATAACCCCTACACATCTAGAGGTCCTATCTATAAAATAGACTTTAGGTGTGCGGTACACACAGAAGAGAATCATACAGAAGGCTAAACTTGCAGAATCAAAGAGCATAAAAAAGATGTACAATATGGAAGGGTCCTAAAGTCTGACGCAGCCTGACATGCATCCAATGTGGTGACACTTGAGATTTGAATAGTACCAGAATCCTTTTCTACTGACAAACAATACGACACAAGGAAATTCAAAGAAGCTTTCTTCATAAAAATGTACAAGAGCAATCAATAGAAAACAGGGATTTGAATTCAATCCTCAATATTTCAATCTTTTTGATTAGAAAATTGAAGAAGAAATGAAAAACCAGGAAAAGAAATTAGTCCAGATATCTGGAGGAGCAGCCCACATACAACCTCCTCCCTCTCAGAACCAGACTGTATACCAACTCTGATGTTCAAAGCATGAGAGCAAAGTTCACCACTACACAAGAACCACTGGATCCAGGGTATAAAACTTGACAACATTCCATTAGCTAATGGTCTTAATCCCTCACCTATAAATTAACTGCTAGCAGTACCCCTTGCCTGCATGCACTTCAGGTTTCTGGAAGCATCAGCAAGAGGAATCTGATGACAGAAGGTGAGAATGTAATCTTTGTGTATTTGTTTTTACTTAATTTAAAAATCTGTTTTCTATTGTAACAGTAATTGAAACTTAATACTTTATACCTATTATCCACAATTAATTAATAATTTTTGTAATCATAATTGTAATATTGGGATTGCAGTAACACATGCTCTTTGGGTAGTTAGGGGTTCAACTGCTGGACTGCTAAATACGGTCGATCTGCCAGCCCGCATGTACCAGCGTGGCAGATTATGGTCTATTTCCCTCAACGCGAATCATTCAGTTTACCTTTACGTTTTATATTTTTCTTTCCACCAACATCATGGTCTGATGGGTATTAGTAAGATGCCTGAAACATCTCCTTAAATTGTATAGTAATTTAGGCATATAACTTAATAAACTGTATTATTATTTTCACGTGGTATATGAGTGGTATTAATTATAGTAATAATCTTAATGGAAAAAAACCATGTAACATCCTTCTCTAACTATATTAGACACAAGTTCATTACATGTGTTAAGAGGTGCCTCCGTAGCCAGGTGGGAAGGAGCAGCAGTGCATAGCACACACATCTTGATTAGAACGGGGTTCGAGCCCGTCACCACCAAATACAGAGGATGCGGGAAGGTCAGTGAATGACCACCGCATATCCTGGAGCAATATGGCCTTAGTTGCTAATGCTCCCAAAAAACCAAATAACAAACAAACGTGTTAAGAACAATGTGGGTTTTTCCCATTTTGTTAAGATGTGAGTTGCAAAAAAATCTCATTGCTGGCTCTCTAATATACTGTAAAAATGTACCAAATAAAATACAAATGCAGGTGATCTGCTCCTGCGGCAGCAGCAGATCACCTGCTATCTAATGAAAGATTAGTTAATCCTGAAAGGCTGTCATAGCAATCACATCTTTTAAACAAATGGCCAATTAACCTTTTGGAGAGGTCATCTGTTTGAAAATAGTGAATCCCAATGTAACATGTTTCAAAAGCAAGTTTGTTCTTTGTAAGAAAAGACCATTGCATTATTATGTATACAGTTTAAATTCTGCTAGTTAGAGAAACAGATAAAAGGACAAGACTGTCCTTTAAGCATCTGTCAATATTTTTTGCATAGATTCTTAAAGACAAGTGATTATTGACGTAAGTGTCAAATTGCTTTCTTAATATCTTAATTTCTTAATGTTTTATTCTTATCTGTATTCAAATCAGTCACCCTGTATTATGTATTATTGTTTGAATTTTAGTGAATGATCTTATTTATAGATAATGAAAAGTGCAAACAATGCCTCCAGACTCCTTGATGCTTCAAATCGCTTCTATACCTTAATACCACATGATTTTGGCATGAAGAAACCTCCACTTTTGGATAATGAAGATATTATAAAGGTATAGTGACTTCTTAAAATAGAACATTAAATGCTGATATATAAATTCTATACATCAAATCATTTTTACTTATGCAAAACTAATTATAGGTGCATGACATTTTATTAAACATTAATATCAACATTTAATATTCATCTTATTTAGTGGTTATGTGGTATCAGAAGTGAAAATTCTCATAATGAATTGATTAATACAATAAAATAGTAAAAAAAGAATTGGATGATTTGGAAAATAAGAGTAAATTATGAAAATAAAGAATTATGAAGCATTGTAATACTTGAGTATAACTCCAGCAGTTGTGAAGTTTGGAAAATAATTATTTTCTCTTCATCAGTCAACTTTGGCTGTTGCTTGTCGTTCGTTCGCTGGTGTGTGTTGTTTAACAGTCAGGCAGCGTAACAAATTCTATTAAAAAAAGAAATATATATACACACACTACCCAACCATTAATATCCAGACACCCCTCCGTGGATGGGAAAACAGGTTTATGCATGCAACACGTTACAGAACCTGCTATAAATATGCACACTGGGCTTCGAACAGACAATTGCAAAAGTGGGCATGCAAGGCGACACGTTCAACAGAATTAACAGACTTCTAACGTGGAATGATGGTAGGATGCTACATAAGCAATCGTTCTGTACGAGGCATCACAGTCACTCTGGGTAATACTAGGTCAGCAGTTAGTGACATCATATGCAAATGGAAGAGGAATGGGACCGGATCTGCCAAAAACGGCCTGGTAAACCCTGAAAACTAACAGAATAGGACAAGAGTGTTCTGCAAAGAACTGTGTGTGCAAATCATAATTTGCCATTGTCTCAAATTACACAAACCCTCTGTTAGAGTATTGGGACTAATGTTAGCACTATTACAATACAAAGGACACTCCATGATATGGGTTACAATGGTCATGCAGCCATTGATCTCCTCAACAAATGCTAGAGGCCGATTAATGTGGTGTAAGGAGCACGATTCCTGGATTGTAGAACAGTGGAAAACAGTCCTATGGACAGATGAGTCGAGATTCACACTCTACCAGTCTGATGGCTGTTCCTGGATGTGGTGAATGCCAGGGGGACAGTTCCTTCCTGATTGTATCCTCCCAACTATGAAGTTTGGTGGAGGCCATGTCATGGTATGGGGTTGCTTTTCATAGTTTGACTTGGGCCCATTAGTCATTATCGACAAAACCATAAATTCTGTGCAATACCAAGACCACCTGGACAATTATGCACTTCCAGCATTATGGCAATACTTCAAGGGAGGTCCACCTGTATCAGCAAGACAATACTGCTCGGGTCGCAACAGAGTGGCTTGAGGACATGGGTGTGGAAAAGTTGGATTGGCCAGCCTAGAGTCTGATCTGAACCCTATCGAGCATCTTTTGATGTATTGGATATCGTCGTACATGCATTTTGAGATTGCCCAAAGAACAAGGCCGAAGTAGTTGCTACATTAAAGGCCAAGTGGAGGAACATATCACCTGACAGTTTTATAAAAAGCTGGCTGAGAGTATGCCAAGAAAATTGAAGGCCATCATAAAAGTAAAGGATTCAGCACAAGATATTAAATGACACAATAAAAGCTCTTCTTTTTTTCCTTTTTTTTTTTTTTTTTTTTTTTGTCTAAAGGCAGGTGTCTGGATATTAATGGTAGGGCAGTGTGTACGTATATATATATATATATATATATATATATATATATATACAAGGGGCTAATGGAACTGAAATTGTAATTACGTAGAACAAAGAAGGGACCGAAGATAAAAAGAAGTAATAAGAATTACTTAATGCTGTTTATCCTATGACTTCAGTGCCTTCATCCGGGGCTAATTGCCGAAATCAAAGGAAAAATTGGCAATAAGTCAGTAAGGCATATAAGGATTAAAATTTAAATTTAAATCATAAGGCTTGCATAAATTTAATGGCTGATCCGACAGAGGCTGAAAGTAAAGATTAAAAAGAAATAAGATAACTTACTGGGGTCATGTAAGTATATGACAGAGCAGACAGTCTGTACTGCAGTGGAGTAGTAAAAGTTTCAAATGAATGTGATCTAAAGTATATATATATGGTTTATATACTTTATATACAAAGCATCAGAATAGTGGCTATTCTGATGCTTTGGGACAAAATGATGTTAGCATGTACCTTTTTGGAGATATTAGAATGCCGATGCGTGAAGCTGTATACATTGAAGTTGAAGGCTTTGTGCTTATTGTATATGTAGACAGTGGTCTGAGAGTTATTAAGATCTATATCTAAATCCTGGTAGTTGGCAGCCTGGTTATTATCATTGGTTTTTTCCAGTGTATATATTGGCAAGGTTTTTTAGGACAATTTGCTACAAATAAATTATCTATATATCTAAATATGCAGATTTCCAAAGGCAGTGAGGTTTCATACCAGTATAGATATAGACTGGCAATAATAGAATTGGCTGGGCTACCCATTGGGGAGTACTTATGGTTTGTTGGTAAACTGTTTTACCTTCGAAAATGTAGTTGTTGGAAATGCACAAATTCAATAAATTGTTCCAATATGTTGGTTTGCAGATTATTTAAGACAAGCTTCAAATTAGTTTGATCAATGCTGGTGAATAGGCTGTTGAAATCAAAGGTTATGGAAAACTATAATTATTAATACTAAGTTTTAATTTTTTGTTGATAGCTATTAACTTTTTTGTTATGATAATGCTATTATTAGTCACTGGCTTGTATGTAACACTAGAATTGAGTTCAGCATTTAATATATGAAAGTAAAAAGCTTTACTTATGAAGGCATAGTTACTGGCAGTTTTGTTGACTGGGTTAATGATAAATTGGTCATATAGCTCTGATAATTGTTTTTAAGTATGGAGATATTGCAGTTGATGGTAATAGGTGGAGATCCATGCAGTATTAAGGCTTCATAATTATTTATTAGTTTTGATGACACAGTATTTATCCACATGTGGAAAGATTCATTAGGTGTGTTGTAATTTATAGGCAAGCATGAAGCAGTAGTTAAGGAGGTCATGATGTAACTGCTTTTTGAATGTGGTCAAACTGGTTTTTGTATACAACCTGAATTTGTAACCATAAGAAAAAATATTTCTCAGATCCTGGTAAAGTATTATTTACAGGTTACCTGTTATTATATGCCCATGGTGGGCATTAACATAAGACTGTAATTCTGCCTTGTGGCAAATGCATGTGTTGGTGTCTATTTCTGCTGTATCCATATTGGTAGCAAGTGATTTGTGTAATTATAGGCAAGAAGGCCGAATGGTTTATCATAGTGGTCTCAAACTGGTGGCCCGCGGGCCGCATCCGGCCCCCCGAAGCAATTTTGCACAGCCCGCAAATACATTTCAATTATGTATTTGTTGTAAATACAGTGCTTATAATTTTAGAGACATAGAGATATGGACTGAGATTATGTGCCCGACTGCTATTGAAGGAAAAAGGGATAGAATGAATAGGTTGGGGCTTTGTCTTTGTCTTTGTCACTGTATGCTTGTATGCCAGGCCACATGACTGGGGTAAGGTAGGACAACTTCCCACGTCAATACAATCAGTAAATTTAGTTCACCAGCCAACAGTTGGTGGTGCTTCGGTATTCTGGTGTTTCTGATTTTTTCTATTGAGTTGGTACTTCTGATATATATTTTCCTTGAGTCAGTCACTAGTTGGTTAGCTGGATGCACAGCTGCACAGTTCATATTGCTATATAGATGGTGACAACCAACATACGGCCCATCAGCTGCTTTCAGATCGTGCATTCAGCCCGCATGCAATTTGAGTTTGAGACAACACTGGTTTATCATATCTGCATCTAACTTTGATTCTAATATTTTGGCAGTTGACTGGATATAGATCTGCATGCAAGTTAATGCAGTGGTTTATATTGATACAGTCCATGGTGGTATGCTGAAATTTTAGTATAATGGTAGAATACTCCTTATTAATATTATAATTTAATGAATTTAGATTAAATTTACAAATTAGTATTAGTATTAGTAACGGCCGCATGGTGCAAGAAAGCCTATGGCTTATGCTGCACCAGCCAAAAAAAAAAAAAAATCCGAACAAAACAATGATAAAAACAAAAAATAAATAAATAAATAAAATAAATAACTAAATAATAATAATTAATAAATAAAAAAAATAAAATAAAAAATAAATAAAAAGGAAATTAAACCTATCATCCTATGCGCTTCCCTTACCCAAAAGTACTATCCAGATGACCTTTGAATTTCCCCAAACTGTCGGCCTCTACCACCCATGAAGGCAACTTATTCCAGTAATTTATAACTCACTGGCTAAAATAAAACTTCCTGCAGTCCAATCTAAACATTTCCCCCCGTAACTTGAATTTATGTCCCATAGCAGGTGGAATAGGTGTCTTGTTTTGAATTCATAACTGTGGATGAATTTATATAGTGCTTCTAGAACACTGTGCTTCGTACTGAAGAGCAGATTATGTATCTGCTGCACCTCTATGTCATTGTTATTCCAATTGGTTATAGTCTAGGTGAAGCTGTCTATTTTGTGACTGTGAATTATTATTTCTTGGTTTGATTTTTTTTTTTTTTTTTTTTGTGGCATCTTGGCTTTCTTATACATTTTACCATTTGAAATTTCTCATAAATACAGGGGTCTTCTATACAGCTGGTAACAATACTATGGCTAAATTTGTTGTTTAGGCCATAAGGATACAGTATCTTCAGTTTCACCATAAACATTTCTTCCTGTCTGTTTCTTAAAACAGGGTTGGGTATATGGGCTATAAATGGTCGGGTATAAGCAAGTATCCAATGATCCAATCTTGGGACTCCTTGTGGAAGAAGAAATGGATCCGCCAAGCCCAAATAATGGCTAAATTCTTACAATGGAATTCTTGAAGACTCCAGTGAAATATAGATGACATCAAAGGTATAAACCAGTTTGCTTTTGCTTGTGGAAGAAATATTTAAAAGTAAATGAAGCTCCTATCTTGTACAACTTAATACTATCTGTAAATATTTTTAAAATAATAAGAAGTTTAATCAATATAGTATGTAGAACACTTCCGTATGGTACTCTCCAGAAATTAAAATGAAAAAATTGAAAAACTTACATTAGAGTAACAAAAATAATTAAAAATCAATTTAACACAATAAAACTCAATTTAACGCAATTAAAAATAAGAAAATTAATTAAAAGAATTTAACAAAAAAATTGCAAAATGATTTTCTTTCCTGAAGCTGATAATGCTTTTGACCGTATGTCGTGATCACAGGAATGAAAATGACCAAATGGGGGTGAGTATGAAACTTAAACAGGGATTATTTGTCTTCGCGCATGTGCATAAAAGCCCACGAATCAGAAATGAGATATGGCCGACGAACATTAACAGAATTTTCTTGTAATTTAATTTCTACGGTTTTTGCAATTAATAGTCACGTATAATTACATTGGACACTAAGTATTTTGGCTTCGTTAAATAAAAAAGTATATTTTTCATTAACGGCGTGAAAGGCTAATTCTAACGCTGCTGAACGAGAAGCACATACCGAGGCCGCATGTTGATTAACACGAATATTCAAAGGAAAACGTGTCGAACCTTGGTAAGACGGGTCGCAATCACTGCAAGAAATGTTGTATACCAGGTCATTGATTTGTGTTATGAACGAGGAAAGGACTGAGCGATTGTTCAGTATAGTGTGTAATTTCCATATTGGCCTGGCCACAATTTTAAATTCGGTATCTTTAAAGAATCTGTTAAGCTGTTTGTGCCACTGTTCAACATATGGGATAGAAATAAAGTATATTTTGATATTACTATTGTTGGTTGGTGTAGTATTTTGTATCCTATCCTTTGCTTGTACTAATTCGGTTTATTTTAGCAAGGGGATAACCCCTGTTTAAGAATCTGCTGGTTAATATTTGTAGGCATTAAGAAATTGATTAAAGATAGTCAATCTTTTGTAGGTGAAAGGATGATAGCTGTTATAATGTAGAAGTATACCAGTGTTTGTAGGTTTTCGATAGATGTCGAATTGGATTTTATTCACGTCCCAAGTAAGCGTGAAATTTAGAAAATTTAATGACTTTGTATCTGTATCCTCCCTTTCCAGTGTAAATTTGAGTCTAGGATGAATATTATTAAATGAATGTAAAATGTCTTGGATAGTACTACTATCAGTAATAACTAGAACATCGCTAAATACCTCCCATAGTATGTGATACAGGGTCGAAAAGATGTCAAATGTATATGCTCAATCATTGAGAGATAGATCTCCAATATTAAGCTGCTCAGGCTCAATCCCATTGGCAAACCGAAAATTTGTTTGTACTATTGTGTTGTACAATTGTGTTAAATTGATTTTTAATTATTTTTGTTACTGTAATGTAAGTTTTTTGATTTTTTCTTTTTAATTTCCGGAGAGTATCATACGGAAGTGTTCTGCATGCTATATTGAGGTAAACCTCTTATTATTTTAAAAATATTGATATCAACATAGAACATATTGAGCATTACAGCTCTGGTTCATACTATCTGTAAGTATAGAACTGGGGATGGACCTGCCCATTGAGGAGTCACTTATCTCTGTGGGCAGCCAGACCTCATTTCAATCTGTACTACTTACCACCATCTTAGAAGTGATAGCAATTTGCCTTACAGGTAACATTTTTATTAAAAGTCTGTGCTATATATTTGCCACCTGGGACTGACATTGCCCAGACAGACCTTGATGATCTTGTTATGCCATTGCCTTATGGAAGATGATTGGTTATACCATTGGAATGTGCCTTTCTATATCTGGCAGAGTTTGACATCATTACAGTCAGCCAGGAACCTATCAATGAGGCAGTGACCATACAGAGAATATTGTCCAAGCAGCTGCAATTGCATTTTCAAAATCATGGTGGAATTCAGAATGTATAGGAAGAAAAAAGGCTCAAAACAAAGCTTGGGGAATATTCCAACATTATCCCACCACAACCAATCTCCTAGCCTTTAAATTTGCTTGAGCCAAAGCAAGTTATATTCAACATTAGATCCAGAAGGAATGTTGGTCCACTTTATGCTCTCCGTTAACCAGGGGCAACCAACACCAAGGCAGTATGGTAAAAGATCCAGAAAATACATATTGCACCCTTCATCAGTCCTGAAATATAATGAATGTGCTATTGCAGACTCAACCACAATAGCAAATGCTCATGGGAAAACATTTTCTTGCATAACAACATCATCCTTTTCCCCAGAGTTCCTAGTCTTTAAACAGTTAAATGAAAAACTTTAACTGAAAAAAGTTAAATGAAAATCTTTGATGTAAAATTTAATTTTACATCAGAGATGTGCTCTTGGACCAGATGACATCCAATATGAAATTATTAAACATCTTTCACTAAAATCCTGGCCCCCAGGTGTCAGGCAATTTTTGGATCAAGTATCTTTGTAAGTGATTTTGTGCTCTCTCTTAAATAAAATTGTTTACTTATTTACAGCATTACACTAATACCCAATTAAATAATCTTTAGTAGAGAAATTGCTTTATTAGATCAGGAGGAAAAGTAACCTTCTTTCTTTTTTTCCCCTTCTGTATATTTGTATATTATTACTATCTTACTACCTCTTAGCCACAAAGGTGGCACTGCTCCTGCCTCCACATGGTAGGGTCAGTAACCCAGAGGTGGAAAAGGTATTCCTTCTATGGTGAAATGGAGCAAGCATTCCCCAAAACCTAGAAATCCACTGGGTGCACAGATCAAACCCTGACATGGCAACAAGAGGGGCCTGGTTCTGTTGCAGCAAAACATCAAAAGGCTGATGAGGACAGAATCCAAACTCCAACTTTAAGAGTGATATAAATACCGATTGGAAAACTCTCCATTCCTAGTGCAGAAATGCCTAGAAAGCACAAGACAGTTTGTAGATTAATATCTAGAGACTTACTGGAAGAAATTGTCATTGTTTGACAGTCTGAGCAACTACAAAAACTAACAATTTTTGGTGGAACTTCTGTTACCATTTCACCACACATTTTCCCAAACATGTCAAGAGGATGCGGAAAGGTCAGAGAATGACCACCGCATATCCCCGGAGAATTATGGCCTTAGTTGCTAATGCTCCTAAAAACCAAATAACAAACAAACATGTCAAGAGATGTCATTATTGAAAGGGACCTCCTCAATCTGACAGATGAAGAACTAAAACAAGAACTGAAAAATCAAAGTATCATCAATGATAGGAAAATTATGACCAAGAGGGACAGTATATTAATTCCCACTCGGAATATAATCCTTACATTTGACAATCTCAAACCACCAATGATGATCAAGGCAAGTTATCTTAACTGCTGAGTTAAACACTACATCCCAAACCCATTGGGCTACTACAAGTGCCAGAAGTTCAGGTACTCGTGGACAGTCTACAGAGTTGTTGTTACCTGTGCTATGTGTGGATCTACTGCATAAACTAGTACTGACTGCACAGCCACAATACCTAACTGCAAAGAAGCACATCCGACGTATTCCAAAGAGTGAACTCATTGAAAATGTGAAAAAAAAGATAACAGCGGTACAAAACTTAAAATAATGTATCCTATCAAGAGGCCAAAAAATCCTTACCAGCTCTGAATATTAACAAGCTAACTTACTCCCAAGTAACCACAAGACATATATCAATTGCTACCCAAACAGAGGTAACCACACCATCAAGCAAATTAGTCTGAATGGGCATGGTCAGTATTGGCTGAGCAACAAACAAACAAAGCAAAGAGCTATAAATATGCCAATTACAGTACAACTAGATACCATTTCAGAGTAGAATACTACAGTGTCTACTGCTCCTAACTCAAACGAAACAGATTGCATGAACTCAGAAGGTAGTTCACACCAAGATGACCAGATTTTAGAACTGTTTACCAATGAGGAGATAGATATAAGGAAAACTTATTTTTCAAAGAAAGGGAAAGGTGGATAAACTTGAGCGATATAAACCTTCAGTCCCTCGAAAACAAATCAAGGGTTCCACTGAACTCAAATAATGCTTACCTGAGTCGCCTTTCAAAATGTGAAAAGAGGATACAGCAATACAAAACTAAACAATGTGTTACCTACCAAGGGGCCAGAGGCGCCTCTGTAGCCAGGTGGGAAGGAGCAGCAGTGCGTAGCACACGCTTCTTGATTACACCGGGGTTCGAGCCCGTCACCACCAAATACAGAGGATGCGGAAAGGTCAGGGATTGATTACCGCATATTCTCGGAGCAATATGGCCTTAGTTGCTAATGCTCCTAAAAAAAACCAAAAAAACAACAACCAAGAGGCCAGAAAATCCTTCCCAGCCACAAATACTAACAAGCCAACTTATGTTCAAATAACCACAAAACACACATCAACTGCTACCCGAATGGGGGTAACTATACCACCAAGCAAATCACTAGATGAATGGACAAGATTAGTACCAACGCACCAAACTACAAGCAAACAAAGCAAAGCTATAAATATGCTGATTACAGTACAACCAGGTACCATTCCACAGCAGTATCTACCACTCCTGACTCAAACCAAACAAACTACATGGACTCAGAAAATATTTTACACCATGATGAACAGATATTAGAACTGTACACCGACGAGGAGATAGATACGGGAAAACCTTATTTTCCAGAGAAGGGGAAAGGGTAAACTTGAGCAATATAAACCTTCAGTCTACTAAACCCAAATAACGTTAACCAATGGAACTGTAGAGGCTGTCAGTAATTTGACTGACATCCGAGATCTCCTTTCACAATATGACCTTATCACCTTCTGTCTACCTGAAACCAATCTAACACCAAATATAGCTGGTGCCTCCATAGCCAGGTGGGCAGGAGCAGCAGTGCATAGCACATGCTTCTTGATTAGACCAAATACGGAGGAATGCGGAAAGGTCAGCGAATGACCACCGCATATCCCCAGAGCAATATGGCCTTAGTTGCTGATGCTCCTAAAAACCAAATAATAACAACAACCAAATATAGCTGCTTCCCTTCATGACTACATAATACACCGGTAAGATCAGGTTGCACACAATTCGATCAAATCTTACACATAGAGGGGTAGTGCTGATAATCAACTCTCAGTTACTTTCAAAACCAATCCTGCTAAAAAAAAAAAAAAAAAAAAAAAAAAAGACTGGAAACGAGCCAGTGTTAAATTCAGTTTAATCATATTCTAATTATACTCCCCCCCCCCAACCAAAATATAAGTATTCTGACTTAGAAAAATTAGTGATACGACTTCCCAAGCCCTGCTGCATCTTAGAGTGTCCTTGACAATTGTGTGGACAAACTATTGAAAAATTACTTGATCAGCACAATCTGATAACTCTCAATAATGGGCATGCACACTTATATGCATCTTCCTACAGGACCTTCTTCGGCTGTTGAGATCTCTCTCTCTCTGTGCTGAGCAACCATATACCCTATATTTGGTGGTCTATTCACTGCAATATACCGCACTGATACAAGCATTCGACACCTTTCTTACTGAATTGCCAAGTGGAAATTATACAGGAAACTAGCAACACTACAAATAAAGCAGGTCCAACAAACACCATAAATGTGGCAGAAGAATATATATCTAACCAAATACTGCCATCAGCAGCAGGGCCATACTGGATAGGGCAGATTATGGATAGGGCACATACACCTGACACTTTTATTTGCTGCAGCCACTGATCCAGAATATACACATTGTTTGCCCCATTACAACAGAGAGCTACAAACTCTCTTTGCCTCGTTTTCCACAACAAACACTGACTATTGCTCATCTCGTAGCAGACACACCACACTTGGTCAAAATCTTTACTTTCCTCAAACGGATACAACTCTATAACACACTCTAAACTTCAGCCACAATTCGTATTGATAAAAAAGGTACTTTGAACTTGGTGCATTTGCCGTTGCACTGTAAAGCCCATAAACAATCATCAACCAGAATCCATGGACCATCTGCTCTTCTTTATATAGCGTAATTTTCCTTGACTAGAAGTTTCCAGATCCCTAGTGCAAGGCAACTGTTCTTGCTTTTGCTGAGCCAGGAAAGGATCCTAAATTTCCAACAAGCTACCATCCTGTTGGTCTGATTACTGTCTGTGCAAAATATTGAAAGAATGCTCATCTTATATTGTACCTAGAATTAAATAACCCCTCCAGCATTCAGTACAGCTTTTGGCACTGATACACATGAAAAACAACTGTATAAATTACAGCAGCATGGCATTGGGTGTAAGTTGATGTTATGTTGATGGATAAAATAATGGTGGCTGAATGGCAGAAGACAGAGTGGTATCTATGGACATTGCTCTGCATAAATTAATATTATTAGTGAAATTCCCCTGGATTCAGTGCTGGGCCCATTGTTTTTATATTTATTAGTGATATTGATGAAGGTATGTCAGGCTTAACGTCTATATTTGCAGATGGTAAAAAGGTTGGCAGAGTTATTAATGAGTAATTGAAGTATGCTACTGCAACAAGACTTAGAGAAATTAGGCAAATGGGCTGAAAAGTGGCAATTGAAGTTTAACCTCGACAGATGCAAGGTACTGCATATGGGATAGCAATCCCAGAATTCCATGCCATCTGTGTGGTACGTTATTCTGGGATTAGTTCATTCTCCACTACTGAAGGTAGTGAAGATTGAAAAATTGCTTGAGGTAATTGTGCCAACGTGAAGTTCTCTGAGCATTGTAGATGGACTACTAGGACCTCTCATTGGATTTTGCCAACAATATATGTAGGAATTTTGCCAGCAAGGATAAGGAAGTTCTTATCCCATTGTACATAGCAATGGTTAGGCCATATCTTGAGTACTGCATGCAGATCTGGAAGCTGCATTTTACAAAGAACATTTATCTGCTGGAACAGGTGCAGAGAAAAGTAATGAAATTAGCAGAACAAAAGGGTTCTCTTACTAAGAACGACTAGTCCTGCAAATTAAATTTGGAAACTGGGCACCTGCTAGAAGATCTGACTGAGGTATTTTAGACTATGAATGGATTGAGCAAGTTAAATGTAGATGGTAACCTTACTCCTGTTTAGACCACATACATAAGGGAGCATAAATTTAAATTGAAGGATGGTTGCAGATTGGGTGCAGAAATTTGTTTTCAGCCAGTGGCTGGGTGATTGTTGGAAAAAAAACCCTTATCTGGTTTTATATCTATTTTATTTTTTGGCAGATGGTGTAATAGCTTGCTTCTTCCACCATTTTCCAATACTAATACTAGTATTTTTATTTTTTTTCTGATTTTCAGAAGACAAGTTTGATGGTACTGCATATGATTGCAGATGGACAATTCTGAATATTCTAGGCACCTCCGTAGCCAGGTGGGAAGGAGCAGCAGTGCGTAGCACATGTTTCTTGATTAGACCGGGGTTCGAGCCCGTCACCACCAAATACGGAGGATGCGGAAAGGTCAGGAAATGACCACCGCATATCCCGGAGCAATATGGCCTTAGTTGCTAATGCTCCTAAAAACCAAATAACAACAACTGAATATTCTATATAAAGTCATATGTGATTTTATATATAATATTCGGAATTTTGTTCATGTAATGAAAATTACCCAAAAGTAAAAACTACTATTGTTATAGAAACAAACACAGATTTAAAATAACAAATGCAGCGAGAATGAATATAACTGGGATATCTGAACAAAATGTAACAAAGAATAGTGATAGAACAAAATTTTATTAAAAGCAAATACAAAATAATGTAGTTAAATTGTTACAGAATATGATCCAAGTCTCTGCCATGCTCATAAACTTGCATTCACTCATTTTATGTGTTCAGTATAGTTGTTAAAGAATATGTTTGTCAGTGCTGCTGCTGTTCTTAGCATTTCGTACAGAACTGGTTGGATATATTTTTCAGAATGTATACAATGTAAAGCCATTTTCTGGAAGATCTTTTCACTGTCGTTGTCAATTAGTTAATCATTTGATATTGCATATGGGTATAGAAGAGCTGCAGAATAAAGTCATCTGTCATGATATCACTGGCGCAACTTCAAAGAGATTTTGTACTGCATATAATGAGTTTGTAAGTTCGTGTTAAATTCAGAAATTGCAGCTTAAGTTCTAGAATGAAAGAAATATGTGCATAATAGTGAAACCAAATAGGCTAGTTTGATCTTCATTTATGTTTACTTGGCATAATTTTTTTTATTATTTTTCTATGTAATACTTCACTGTATTTAATCCATTTTGTTGTAGTTACTTTTATAATGACTCTATGGACATAATAAAGTTTACATTGGGTGCCTTCAAGTTCATTACAAACATTTTGAGATAATATCACTGTCTTTTTTTGTGTGTTATGTAACAGTTTGGTATCTACTTAATCTGCCATTAATTTAAAATCAATCAATTTTTACCTTGTTAGCACAGTGAAAAAAGAAAACTTGAAATATGATTTATGAAATATAAAATATATTTAAAACAAAGCATTTTATTTTGCAGAGCAAAATTGATATGCTGGATTCCTTGCTTGATATTGAAATAGCATACAATATGTTAAAGGACGTTCGTGCAGACTCTGTTAAAGATCCAGTTGATTCCCATTATGAACAGTTAAAAACAGATATAACAGTTCTTAATAAAAAGGACAAAGAATATGAACTGATTCAAAAGTATATTACGAATACACATGCACAGACACATACATCATATCAGCTTGAATTGGAAGAGGTAAGTGCCTACTAATAAAATAGTAAAACAATATCTTGCAAAGTTTAAAAAAAAAAAAAGTGACTTTTTTAATTCTTTGGCTTTTTTTATTTATTATTTATTTTTTATTTCAAAGACAACTGTGGTTGTTTTTTTTTTTTTTTTTTTTTTTTGTGCAGTGGTTTCTTTTTCTTTTGTTTTAAGTACAGATCATCCATAGACTGAAGTTGTGGTTAATTGAATTTTGCATTATTGGTATTAATATGGCTAAATGATGTAAGGCAGCACACTTTTTCTGCATCTGCCAAAAAAAAAAAATAAATAAATAAAGAGGAAAAAGTTGTATGAATGACTGACAAAAAAACATTTTGTCAGTCATTCATACTTTCCAAAAAGTGACTATATCAAACTATCAACCTTAACCACTGTGGCAGGCAATTCATTCCATTGATCTACATCATACTGTCCAAAAGATAAACTCTATGAGATCCACCTCTTACTCCCCAAAATTTTATTTTTATGCCTCCTGGTTCTGCTGTCTTTTACCAGTGAAAATATATATATCCCTCATTCATTTTACTGATTCCCTTCAGGGCCTTATGTACTTCTGTTAGATTCCCCAAGATGTGTAGTTACCAAGCTTTGCAGTCCACACTTTCTAATCCATTCTTTTAATGGACATAAGTTAGCACCCCTTACTTAGAGGGGAACAGGTATCCTGTGTGTTATCAGACACTCAGCTTAAAACACTGATGGATCCAATATCTCTCTATTACAGAAGATTTAGGAGAAGTCCGGTTGGCCTGCTTCCCCAAAATCCACTCATGCACACCTTCTCAATGGTAAGCCCTGTTACGTCACTTAGGTGGCAACGAACGTGTAGAGTGGTTTTCTTCAAGACACATGGTCAGCGGGAAGAGAAAAAGACCAAACCCTCCAGTATATGACAGCACAACAAAACAAATGGCCCTCAGTCCCCAGCAGCTTTCACTCTCCCTCTTAAGGCAGCGAGAGGATCAGAGTGGAAGCAGAGGGTGCTAAGAATCTCTGGGTATGACCAGGCTGCCATGCACGGAAACTGAACTTGGCCTGTTATAGCGTAAGATCACTCATCGGTGAAGATAGGATATTAGAGCTGGAAAAGGGAAAAAAAAAAAAAAAAAAATGTGAATTGGAATATCATTGGTTTGGCTGAAACAAGAAGAAATGAATCACTTATAAGTTTATCAAGTGGAAATCTGCTGTACACCAATGGAAACAGTGAAAGGTGTGAAGGTGGATTTGGGTTTCTGGTCCATAAAGATTTTAAAAACAACATTTTGGAATTCAAAAGTACATCACCAAAGGTGTCAAGACTAATACTCAAGATTTCTAAGCGGTACAAGCTAAAGATTATAATGATTTATGCACCAACATCGAGCCATGATGATGAAGAGGTTGAAGAAATGTACACCGAAATTGAGAGTCTTCTAGATGAGCAGAAAACCCACTACACTATTATTATGGGGGACTTCGATGCTAAGGTTAGAAAAAGACAAAACAGCACAGAAAGGGGAACTATAGGAAATTTTGGAATTGGTGAAAGAAATGAAAGAGGTGAAATACTTGTGGAATTTGCAGGATCTCAAGGACTGTCAGTAATGAACACTTTTTTCAAGAAAAGGGTGAACAGAAAGTGGACATGGAAGTGTCCAAATGGATTAACAACTAATGAAATCGACTTCATCATCACTAACAGCAGATATATTGTGAATGATGTCACCATCCTGAATAAGGTAAATGTTGTAAGTGATCACAGAATGGTAAGATGTACACTTGATATAAATGTAGGAAAGGAAAGGAAAAAACTGACTCGAGTAAACAATACAAAGGTCTTTGAGATAACAGAAGAGGAGAAAAAGTATGTACTGGAACTTAAGAACAAGTTTGAGCTTCTGCAGACTGCTCAGGACCAAGATATCGACGAGGAATATTACAACTTTCTGAAAGTGATAAAGCCCAAAAAACCTATAGGGAAAAAGAAATCCAAAGAAGTAAAAATTAGTCAAGAAACACTTGTCATGATGAACCGAAGACGACAAATGAAGAGGAAGAAAAACACTGACAGGGAGAAAATTGAGTATACTGAGTTATGCAAAGCCATTAGAAAGAGACTCAGAGAGGACATAAGAAGATTTAACACAAGAAAAGTAGAACAAGCATTAAGGGAAAACAAAGGATTTAAATCAACAACCATGAGCAGTAATACAGAAAGACAAATGATACTGAAACTCAAGAATAGCAATGGTGTACTTATAAACAGCAGAGAAGGCATAATTCAAATAGCAGAAGACTACTATAGAGAATTATACAAGGAGCAAGGGAATGATCCAAGCAGTGGGGAAGATGGATTTCAAAGTAGCAACACATACCACATACCCGATATTCTTCCTGATGAGGTAGAACATGCATTGAAGAAAATGAAGAATCAGAAAGCCCTGGGGGAAGATGAAGTTACTGTAGAGTTGTTAAAATTGGGAGGAAGAGACAACACAAAAACTGCCAAGGCTCTTCACAAAGTGCATTCGAAAAGGTGTGACGCCTAAGCAGTGGAATAATGCAATCATAGTTTTGCTGCATAAGAAAGGAGATAACTCAGAAATTGGAAATTATAGACCAATTAGCTTGTTGTCCCACATCTACAAGTTGTTCACAAGGGTCATTACTAACAGATTAGAAAGGAAACTTGATGATAATCAAACAAAAGGGCAAGCTGGCTTTAGGACAGGATTCTAAACTATGGATCACCTTCATGTAATATCACAGCTAATGGAGAAAGCAAATGAATATAAAACACCATTATGCCTGGCATTTGTGGATTATGAAAAGGCATTTGACTCCATACAGCATAAGGCAATGTTTCGGGCACTGGAAAGACAAGGCATAGATACCCCATATATTATGATTTTGAAGAAAATATATGAGAGTGTTACCTCCTTTATTAGACTAGACAAAGACAGCAGGAAATTTAAAATCAAGAAAGGAGTTCGACAAGGAGACACAATATCTCCGAAGCTGTTTACTGCTGCCCTTGAGGAAGCTTTCAGAATATTAGACTGGTCGCAGAAAGGAGTCAATGTGAACGGAGAGTACCTAAACCATTTACAATTTGCAGATGACATTGTGGTTATAAGCCACGATCCCAAAGAATTAGAGGAAAATCTTAATCAGTTATGCACAGTTAGTAAGGATTTCGGACTAAAAGACGAATATGGCTAAAACAAAAGTATGCCACAGAAAGGGAAATAATGATTGAAGGAGCAGTAATTGAAAAGGTGGAGTCGTATACTTATCTGGGACAAGTTATTAGCTGTAATAATGATAAATGGCTAGAAGTCAAGAGAAGAATAAATTTTGTATGGATAGCATTCAGAAAATATAGTCACATACTGAAAAGCAATATCCCAGTTTGTCTGAAACGTAAAATAATGAACCAATGTATACTCCCCCACCATGACTTATGGAAGTGAAACTTGGGTACTCACCAAAAGAATGGAAGAGAAGCTGAGAACTACACAGCGAAGAATGGAACGAATTATATTGGGAATCAGACTGTTAGATAAGAAGAGAAACACATGGATTAGGCAGCAAACTCAAGTAAAGGACATTCTTATCAAAACTAAAGAACTAAAATGGTCTTGGGCAGGAGACATAGCTCGAAGACATGATGAAAGGTGGACTAAGAAAATAACAGAATGGTATCCAAGAGGAGCTAGAAGAAAACCTGGAAGACAAAGGCGGAGATGGATAGATGAAATTCATGAGTTTGTGGGTAGTAAATGGATGGCCAGTGCACAAAACAGAAGGAACTGGAAAGTTGCTGGAGAGGCCTTCATCCTGCAGTGGATTGAAAATGGCTGGTGATGATGATGACTCAATGTTGCCATTCTTTGAACTCTTTCTACAAGTTCTGTTTCTTTCTTCTTGTACAAATACAGATGCACAGAGTACTGATACTCATATCATATCAGCTTGATTTGGAAGAGATATGTAACTAATACAACATGGTTTCTGAATGCAATCTCACCATCATCTACAACGAAATGATATCCTTTATCCTACTTGAAAAGTTCATATATCGGGACCTCATGTACCTTTGTTGCTGCCTCTTTATATTGAATGGAAAGTTTCATGCCTGATGGAATTATAACTGCTAAAGTTCTTTTTCATATTTAACAACCCCCCCCCCCTCCCAGCTGGTAAGTAACTTCTGGATTTCTGTTCACTACTTGCAAAACCTTACCTTTAGATGCATTAAAGTTCAGTAGCCATTTTTTAGACCATCTGATCTCGGTCATTTCGAAGCAGAATAGCCTGGTTTGTAATCAGCAAATTATGCAATCCCTCATCAGTGTCATTAAGGAAAATAAGAAACAGGAGTTATGGCCATTTTTAACCACTCTCTGTCTTCCATCTTTTAGCCAGCTCCTGATCCAACAAGAGAATCTTGCTACTGATACCACTTTACTTCAATTTTTATAATAGCCTTTCATGGGAAATCATATCAAAAGCTTTACTGAAGTCAAGGTTAATAGTGTCAAAGTTGTTCCTTACATACAGATGTTTTATGGCTTCATCATAATAATTAATTAGATTAATCAGATAAAACTAACCTTTCACAAACCATGCTGGAACTATTCTTACTAAGATGGTTCTGTATGTTTCCTTATTTAGAAACTCCATGATCTGTCCTTGTGGTAGCACAGTTGGTAGAATCGCTGTCCTTGCCACATCAGGTGGAAAAGACCTGAGTTTGAATCTAGTCAATGATATGAGGAATATAAGACCTTTTATCATAGCATGGCTGGTTAGTCGGTCTCGGGTGATGGCAGCACTTTTTTTTTTTTTTTTTTTCCCCCCTCCCCTCTCCCAGAAACTGGGTTTTTACAGACACATTACATACACCATAGCATGGCCTAACTTGCTGATGTGCCTAAGAAACTCTACCCACCCATGATCTTACCCACCACTGAAGTCAAACTCAATGATCTATAGTAGCCTATCATGTATTTTGCACCTTTTTTGTGGATTATGAAGATATTAGTGCTTCTCAGTTGCAGGGGATTGTCCCAGAGTCTTATGCTGGTTCCCAAAACATTCTCAGTGGGATGATGCATTCATGTGCTACCATTTTTTAGTAGAATAGAATGTATATCTTCCAATCCTGTAGCCTTATCTTCTTTTAGCTTCAGTATTTTTTTCCCCTTTTCCAAAACTGATATCACTTAACTTAAAGCAGTCTGATCACTTGTCACTGCTCCCTCCCGGCTTGAATGGTTTTCAGTTGTAAAGATTGTTTAAAAGTACTTATTCAACTCATCTGCTCACTTCTACTGGGCTTTATATGAATTTCTGCCATGATCAAGTAAAGGATCTTATTTTTAGCTCTTTCAGTGGTTTTATTACATATACACTTATAATACTCATATAAATCAGTATCTCGCAATAACTATCCCATGCTTTTTTTCTTTTGCTCAATTATACCCCTATCCTCACTAGTCACTCACTTGGGCATCTTTCACTTGCAAAGCTTAGCCACTATCACAATGGATTGATAGTTTACAAGATAAATTCCTTGAATACTTCCCTTAATGAATTAGTATCAAACAGCTTATGGTTGTTACCCCATTTACTGCATACACAATACCCCCTCCCCCAAACACTCATCTCTCTCTCTCTCTCTCTCTCTCTCTCTCTCTCTCCTCTCTCTCTCTCTCTCTCTCCTCCTCTCTCTCTCTCTCTCCCTCTCTCTCCTCTCCTCTCGCTCTCCTCTCTCCTCTCTCTCTCTCTCTCTCTCTCTCTCTCTCTCTCTCTCTCCTCTCTCTCTCTCTCTCTCTCTCTCTCCAAACTGAAACCTGCTCCTTTTCCTTTGACCATAAAATTTCTTTAGACAGTACCCATTTCATGACAGTTTCTTTTTTAAATAAGGAACTAATAGCAGTACTCTCTGTTATTAGACACACTCAAATTTGGGTGCAGTTTGGATCCCTGGTGAAAACCTAGTCGAGGATATTAGACTCATGTACATTTTTTTTTTTTTTAATGATATAATAAATAACAATTCAGGTAGCCCAAAAATTTGTATTCCCATTGCATATTGCCTATCCATATTTTCCAATTTATAAGAGGTAAATTGAGTTGCCAAAATGAGGCAATCACACTTAACTACCCATTTAAGTTGCCTATAAAGATTTTTGTCATGCTCCCCAGAATCATTTGGTCTGTAATATACCCCAACTACAAGGTGCAAGCCAAAAGTTTCCAGACTGACCATATGGAGTGTAACTGCATATGTTATATCAGTGCACCATTAGATGTGATTACTGCTGAACTAATTGATTGTAAATTAATATGGCAAGTTTTGCACCAGTAGAACATTTTGGTTTTGTACTATTTAGACCTGTTGTGAGCTACATGCTAATGCCTTTCAAACGAAAATTTAAACCTAATGCTGCAAAATTTGTGCTCCGTTTGATGAGTGATGAACAGAAATAGAATTGGCTTTCTGTGTGCACAGGCTGGTGAGAACAGAAACTCCCTTCCAGGGTCATAACAGGGGATTAAAGGTGGATTTATGGTTGAGCTAAAAACAAAGCAACAGTCCTTCCAGTGGAAAAGTCCATCTCGATGTCCAAAAAATGCAAGGCAATTTGGATCAAACATCAGGAGCACGTTGATTTTCTTCAAAAATAAGGGAATTGTTCCTTAAGAATTCCTTTACCCCAGTCCAAACTGTACATCACCATTTCTATATCAGAATTCTAAGACATTTAAGAGAGGATGTCAGGAGAAAATGTCCAGACAAATGATGCACTTAGGATTGGCTTCTGCATCACAACAGTGTGCCACTGTACAATGCTTTATCGGTTCAGCACTCTTTAGCCAAGAACAAAATTCCAAAGGTTCCACACCCTCCTAATTCTTCCAGCTTAGTCCACTGTGACTTTGACGTCAAGTGATCCCAGTGCAATTCATATAGTACTCTTTATAAAAGTGATTAAAGTTCATTTTTAAGTTTGTCTTTTAACTACTTAGTAGTTGGCTACATATAAACATGATGCTATAGCACAAACCTATACATTTTTCTGTCTTTTTCTTAAAAGGTCTTTCATTTATAGTAGTTCTGTACTTGAAAGTCTCAAGTTAGAACACAATGGAAACTTTTATTTATTTATTTATTTTTTTTTGTATATATTTTACTAGCCAACTAACTCTTTCAACCACTTGGTCTCACTACTCCTGCCTTCTCGGGGCAGAGCTGGTAACTCAAGAGGAAAAATCCTCACTCTAAGGGCTGAAAGGAGTAACCATGGAAAAGTACATAAACGACAAGGCCTATGGCCTTTGACTACCAAATGGCAGAAGAAAGATGCAACTCCATCCTCATTCCTGCTCTTTCTTATTATGCATTCTCTAGCAGACCATCAATCAGCAAGCTTTCTCCATTCTAATGACAAAAATTTTAGAAAATACTGCTGGTTCAGTATCTAAATCCAGAGATTTGCTAATTGAAACTACAAATGCAAGTCACTCAGAACTCCAGGTGACCACCTTCAAGGGAATCTCAGGTTTTTCTCTCCTCTTGCCAATTGAACACTTCAGAGGGTGCCATGTCAGGGAGGGACTTGCTACATGTTGTTGATGAAATTTCTCAGGAGATGCAGTATCACAACTTCAGGATTCTCTTGACCTGAATGGTCATTCAAGTCAAGAGAATCCTGAACATACAAGATGGATTACTCATACCAACTAGAAATATTATATTGACTTTCAGTTCACCTAAAGTACAACTATACATACCAAATCCTACTAGGTGTTTGAAATGCCAAAAGTATGGTCATTCACGGTCTGCATGGAGATCCACAATTTGTGCTTCTTGTGGATCCACAGAACATAGCATGCCCCTCAGTGTCCAAAGTGCAAAGATAACCATATTCAAAGGACTGTGAAATCTCTGGAAAATATGATACAAAATTACCAACAGTACAAAAATTACCAAGCTAGGAGTGAAAAAGCAAGTTCTATCAACTACAATTACTGCCGTTCTTCAATAACTGAAGCAGAAAACTGTCTCAATTCAGACTTCTCCTCTTTTCCAAATTTGTAAACCGCAAGCTGGGCTTTCTCAATACTGTATCTCCAACAGTATCCACTTGTTTCATCAGTCTCCACTCAAGCTGCCTATAACAGGAAGTATGCACACTGATGATAGTGCAGATCGGGATGACACAATTCTGGAATACATCCTGAGGATGATATAGCCACTTCTTGTCCTAATTTTTGGCTGAAAAGGAGAAGGCAAAAAGAAACAATTTGAAGTAAATCTGAATCTATTCGGCAATTCCAGTGTATTAAGAAAGTTTTCATTTTCATAATGCACACTAATACAGTGGAATTGCCGTGGTTTCCACAGTGATATAGATAGCATCTGTGACCTTTTTCAGTACAATCCTGCAGATATACATTTTCAAGAAGCAAGCCTAACTTCAAAGGTAGATTTTTGATAAAAGCCTGCATCACTTATAGAACAGAATGCGCCACCTCAAATAGTGCTTGCAGAGGAGCAGTCCTCATTAATTCTAGTGTCATCTTAGCATATTCCTCTACAATCACCTTTGGAAGCCATAGAACACATCATAACCCACATTATATTAACATTAGTCTCATCATATAGATCAATAGCCTTACTCCCTGTACTAAGGAAAATGCATAAAAGATTAATATATAAAGATTATCTCAGTACTACACGGAGGCAAAATTACATTCTAACAATCAGTATGGCTTTAAGTAGGGCAGGATGAATCCTGTGGTAGCTTTTACTACCACAGTGTTTGCTCAGCCAGTGCTTTCATACTCCCTACTGCCTGGCCTGCCTCCTTGTGGCACTGGACATGAGGATCCACATGGATATTTTCACATGGAAAACTAGAGTTTTCCATGTGAAAATACAAGCCCCTAGGCTAAGAGGCAAGATGAACAACACAATCTTGTTATAACAACATAACATACGAACACTCACTAACCTACATAAATCTGGCCTTTACAGAGTTTTGTATTCATCACATTGCTTGTGATGAATACAAAATTTCAGGGGTTCCCACCAAGTTAATTGCATTATAAATAACACTATACACTTGGGGAATAGCAACACCAAAATAAAATACATGTTTGTGTTCGAATTAAAAAGAGTAGAGGAAGATACATATCTGGTGATACGAGCAGATGTAGTTTTCTGAGCAATGTAAACAGACATCCAGGAAAGCCCATGGTGATTTAATTGATGATTTATCGAACAATATCCTGTAAAAAAGGGGGAGGTCATAATCCCACTATATGAGGCAATTGAAAGACCACATTTCGAATGCTGTGTCCAAGTATGGAGACCTCATCTAAAAAAAAAAAACACCGTGTATACCCTGTACGCATGAAAGATGTTTTATTTTATGTGAAAACATCCTTGGCTTGGATGAAGTTAAAGGGGTTTAGCATGAAAAGAATCCAAACATGCTTAACATTTTAAAGCATTTATTATTTTTTTTCCGATAATTTCACGAATTTGAGGTTGCAGTACGTGTTCAATAGGTGATTTACTGACAGTGGATTTGTGATAGCTAAAATATGATACATACACTTGAGGTTGTAAATAGTTTAAATGTCTTTGAAACACAGCATGAAATATAGTTGGTGCTTCCATAGCCAGGCGGGCAGGAGCAGTAGTGCATAGCACACGCTTCTTGATTAGACCGGGGTTCGAGCCCGTGACCACCAAATACGGAGGATGCAGAAAGGTCAGGGAATGACCACCGCATATCTCTAGAGCAATATAGCCTTAGTTTTAGCAATGCTCCTAAAAACCAAATAACAACAACAACAACATCAATTATAGTTCCATGATACAGATTTTAGATCAATACAGATCTAAAAGTATTTAACATTAGTCCAAATTTATTTTCTAAGAAATCAGTCAAAGGTTTGGATTTGAGTATCTGCAAAATTAAGCTTGAAATCTCCACTAAGTATCATCGGTATTCAGTTGCAATTCTTGTGAGAAAATTGTTGTAGCCATGCAGCTCCTTTAATCGTGTAAGGAAGTGAAACAAAATGGATATATTCAATGATGTGTTCGATCTTTTGGTTAGGTTAAATGTAAATGACTACCAACAATATCGTTTAACAATCAGGAAGAAGACATTCGGCTGCACAAATGTCACCCGCAGGTCTAACACTCACGGATTTGCCAACAGTTTGTCGATAAATCACTTCCATATGAGAAGTAACAACATGAGTATGATTTTTCTCTCTTATAAACTACTACACCACCAGCTTGATCTTCTTATTTGAATTGAACGACACAATCGAAGTTAGGTATGCTTACCTCTTGTTATTTAGCCACATTTCAGAAACAAAGTAAATTGAAATGTTGTGTGACTGCATCAGTTAGATTATCACTGTGAGCACGTAAACTTTGATAATTTAAGGTTAGAGTGGAAAGATCTTGTCATTTACTGATGAACTCATATAAAGTAGCTTGCATGGTAAATAGGATTAACTGAATCAACTACTTGCCCTACTGATAAACTGAATCAACTACTTGCCCTACCAAATCAACGTTGTTGATTAATTTGGCATTGTTAGCACCATTTAGGAAGTGACATCATTTGCATAATTTAAAATCTAAACAGTCAGCTTTCTTCATTACCAATTGGTTTTACTCTAGTGCCTCCATTGATGTTTTCACATGAAAAGAAAGATACTGAGCTTCTTGAAAGGGTCCAAAGATTGGCAACTCCCATCACGTCGAAGGTAAGAGCTCGACGTGGATTTTGCCAATGTCGAGCATTTCCGTATCCTTTCGGTGGGTGGTGGTAGAAGCGGGGTCCGCGTCTATATACGCGATCATTGAAGGAAAGGCTAAAGTTCATCCATACGAGAAAAGACTGATTGTGTGGGCTGCAGAACTTGGCAACTGGGCACCTTAGATGGGACCTGCTTGAGGTTTATAAGGCTCCAAGATTGGTTAGTAAAGTGAAGGAAGACAGAATTTTCACTGTTGTAAAGAATATTCAAATTACTGGGGAAGAAGTTTAGACTAAATTGTAGGTAGTTTTCTTTTAGCAACAAGTCATTGATTAATGGAACAAGTTGCCTACACAGGTAGTTGAGGCTGACAGTTTGAATAAATTCAGAGGTTAACTGGATAGTCACCTACACGAGGTGTAGGTGACTATCCAGAAAATAGAAATCACCTTCATGATTTCTATTTTCTTACCTAATTTTTTTTTTTTCCTGGCCAGTGCAGCAAAAGCCTGTGGCTTCTTTGCACCATATGACTATATTGATACTAATATTCAGTGCTTTTTTTGGGATGGTGCAGTGTACCAGCACCTTTATTATTAACAGTGACGTGTGACATCTGGATGCAGTACCATTTGAAATTTGCAATATTCCGTAAATTTTTTTTCACATGTTTATCTACTATTCAAATAAGCTTCAAGTTATTTAACTAAATTTGCATTTTTCACTGTCTATTGTTAAGATATTTTCTATATAAAAGTTTATAACTATTTTTAGAATTCTAAATTACTCAGTCAGACCTCTGTTTAACGAACTCCTTTTATAGCGAATTTTTTTGAATTCCTCTTGGAAGTTGCATTTAAAATAGTTTCTGTTGAGCGTAGAAAATTTTCATATAACGAACGGATTAGGATAGACTTGACTCTGTACGCACTGTTTGCATTTCTAGCCTTCAGGCAATTAGTGCTGCTGCACGAATCAAGAGAGCTAATGGGATTACCAACTTACAACTTAGTGGTACTCAGTAAAACTATCTGACCACCTGCCCCACACATGGAGAAGTCGTGCTATTCAACAGTGAGCAGATCAAAGAGTATTTCCGATGCTGACAGTGGGCTCTGGTCAATCTTTTATTGAAGTGATGTCCAACCTTTTCCCCTGCTGGCCTCCTGTTGGGTTTTCTTCACAGTCTCCACGGCTGCATTACAAGTAAAGGCTGGCGCCCTACCATTGGACCTCCATATCATCTTCAAGGGATTATCCTACAGAATGAAGAAATGCATCCCAACAGCAATAGCACGAATAGAGATCAACGTAAACACAGAAGTTAAACACATTGTTATAATGAAATAGTAAAACTATGGCAGACCAGATGGGACACCTCACCGGTCGGCACTGTAACCAGGGTTTTCCTTCCACAGGTAACTTTCATTACAGCCAAAGCAACCAATAAGTGGTTCTCCCCAACCTTCCAGTACTCTTTCATTCTCACTGGGCATGGACCACTAAATAGCAAACTGCACCAGCTAGGACTCCTTGACACAGACCACTGTCACTGCGGACAGGAGGGAAATTGGAGGCACGTACTCCTCAACTGTGCCCTCTACCAACAGCAGAAGAACAGCTACACCAATTTTGAGAAGAGGAAGACCTATTTCAACCATCAAAACTGCCAGACCCCAGACCCCGAATACAATCCTCGTACTGTTGGATGTGCTACAAAGACTGTGTGACTCAGACTTCACCCGTTTCTCTTTCTCTCTCTCTCTCTCTCTCTCTCTCTCTCTCTCTCTCTTTTTTTTTTTTTTTCCTACCCTCACACTGTTGCTGGCACCCTGTTCATCGCTCCTTTCACTTCCTGGCTGGGCTGCTGGATCAAATGGTTTTTTAATTTTAAAAAAATTATTTTATTTATTATTTATTTTTTTATTTGCTTATTTATTATTATTGTTATTTATTTTTAAATTTTTTTTTTTCTCTCTCACACTCTGCCCTGGGCTGGGACTCCCCAGGGCAGCCCCCCCCCCTTTCTCTCTCACAATTATCCTGGATTGCAGCTTCCCTGGGCCAGGATAGTCCTCCTCTCTTCTCCCCCCCCACTCATCCTCCTTTACTCCCTGGGGGAAACTCGTTTCCCAGGGAGTAAATTAGGGAAGCAGATAGTAGGGAAGGCCTTGCCTTCCTGTGGCTAGGGACTAGTACCCAGAGGCAGTTGTCTAGGTGATCACTGCATCTAGGTAGCCAAAACAAAACAAAACACAACACTACACTACAGAACACGCACATAAGCTCAGACAAATTTTTTCTGTTCTATCGCTTTCTCCCATGTGGGATGAAAAACTTTTTTTTTTTTTTTTTTTTTCTCTACCCCTCTTACCTTCCTTTTCCACTATCCCATTCAACCTGCACGGGACTGCGGTCCTGTATGGGATGAACACTTTTTTTTTTCTCTCTTTTTTTTTTTTTTTTTTTTTTTTTTACTACATGACATACACTGGCCTTACCTTGACAGAGTCTGTAAAAACTAACTAGAGCAATGAGGCAGAGATGAACTTTTGTTCTAGGAGCCGCCGATACAAAAACACAAAAATTTAAAATTTTCCCATACAGGGGTCATATTCAAAAAAATTCAGTCAGACTTCTTTTGCGGGCCGCACTGAGTGAGTCGAGAAAAATTCAATATCATGTTACATGTAAAAGTAAAATTGAAAATATTCGAAAATTTTATTAAGGACATACACAATTATATTTACTGAACAAAACATTTAATGAGAAAATTTTTTTCATAATTAACAAAATTTAAAATACTGTTTTAGTTTACTTTCTGTGCAGTTGGCCGTAGGTTGGACAGCACTGTGAATCACCAGTTGTTTCGCGGAAGTGCATTATCCACATTTTCCCTATCTCTGTTTACACGGTCACAGTACCTGAATATCCAAATGACACCAACATTTTGGACAGTTTAAAAAAAAAAGAAACCAAATTTAACTAGTTCAAAGAACCAGTGACAATATCGATGATGAGAGAAGGAAAATGAGGACAATGATGATATTAAACCTTCTCAACATGAAATGTCATTTGGTGAAAACAAAGTTAGAAAATTGTCAATTAGGTTACAGTTAAATGACAAAAAGTCAGGTTACAGTTGATGACAAAAACAATTTCTTTGCTAGTATTTCTTAAAATTTTAGGCCCTCTGCTTGACCCACTTTGATCCAGCAAAATATGTTGATTCATTGTTGCTTTAGAAACGTCATTCAGAAACCGATATAAACAGTAAGAAAAGAAGTCGGCATAGTGTGATGGATGAGAACTTAATAAAAATTTGAAATATCTACATAAACTTTATTATGAAATTATTTTTACTTTTTTTTTTTTTTTTTTTTTTTTTTTCACTTATCACTTATTGTACTCATGTTTTACTTATTTTTACTATATACTTGAATAATAAATTTAGGTTTAATAAACTGCATGTTAATATACTTAATTTGTTGTTATTCCAAAAACATTACTACTAAAGTAACAATATCAGAAATAATTTTTGAGTACTTTTCGTATCCTTTTAATTTTCAATTTTTCCTGATAGCAAAGAATGAGTACCGGCACCTATTTTATTTATTTTTTTTTTTTTACAAAAAATGCACTCTAGCATTCAATTTGTTTGCTATCTGAGCGGATAAACAACAAAAGGTGATTGATCAAGGTTTATAAGGCACTGAGAGGGATTAGTAAAATGAATAAAGGTGGAATTTTCACTGTCATAAAGAATTACAGAACTCTAGGAGCCATAAATTCAAATTACAGAGGGTTTTGGTTTAGATTGGATCATAGTAAGTTGTTGATTGCTGGAACAAGTTGCTCTTGCAGGTAGTTGACGCTGATGGTTTGAACAAATTGAGAAGTCCAGTGAATAGTTGCCTGTATGAGGAGGGAAGCATATAATTTGTACAAGTTATCCCTCAATTTGCACGGTCAGGTATTTACTACCAAAATTTTAGATTGCATGGTGAGTTTCGCCACCTGCACAATTTTTATTTCTGCTTTGGAAACAAAATTCCTATTTTTGAAGCTTCAAAAATAGGAATGAAGAGCAGATACTGAAAATTTATTTATGTTTTTTACATGATTGAAGATTTCATTGAAGGAGAAACAAATTTCACCATAATAACGTAAAATCCCACAGAATTACAGCATTGGGATTATCGCAAATGCAATAAGATTGAGTTTACTACCCATTTATAATAGATTGCACTAACAGAAAAGCCCAATAAACCGGAAAATGTAAATTACTTTTATTGTTTTATGGTCGTGACCTCCAGAAATGTGCTCTATAAAAATATCACAAAGGCATTCAAAACTGATTCTTATAACTAAACATAGCAATAAATGGTGGTGTGTTTGTCCAGTTATTTTTGAAACAACTTCCTAATTCGGGAACCCCCTTCATCAGTAATCCTACGTTAGCTGTTCGGACAGAATCTTTTTCTGGTTCAAGCAACATAAAGTGTTTTAATTGGTAAGCATTGTTTTTGCTGATATAATATTTCTTGCCTGTATAAAATGCGTGTTTAATTAGTATCTAAAACACAATTAGGACTGACCAATTACTATTTTTCTACCACCCTAAGTGTAGTACCACATGGTTGGTACGTATCTCTGGGATTACTTCTACCTATATGCAGTACTTTGCATTTGTCACTGTTAAACTTCAGTTGCCACTTCTCAGCCCATCTGCCAAAATTTCCTAGATCCTATTGCAGTAGCACACTGCCATTACTGTAATTAACAACCCTGTTAACCTTTGTATCATCTGCAAACTTCGACATTAGCCTGATATACCTTCATCAATATCATTGATAAATATGCAAAACAACAGTGGGCCCAACACTGAACCCTGGGGGAACTTCACTAATAACATTAGTCCACGAAGAGCAGCATCCATTGATTACCACTCTCCCAATTCTGGTGACAACTCCATTTTATATAGATTCTTTGCTGTTTAGATAATATCTGCCAGACCCTGGGTAATAACTCAGCTATCCAGTTATAGTACTGTGCAGATCTTGACTTTGAATTATATTTCTGAGTTTAGTTGGTCCTTTGTCACGCGTTCCTGTATTTTATTTATTTTTTTTTTTTGTTTATTTCTGTTATAATATCCTGTTTACTCTTGGCTTTGTCTATATCAAAGATTAACATGTTGATCCTCTCCTTTTTGGTTTATCAATCTTTAGACCTAAATTAGTGACCAAAGGGTTGCCCCTTATTTTTTCTGTCTTCTTTTGTGGCGGTTTCAATGAACCTATGTTTCAATTTTCCATAGTGTCTTAATAACCCCATCTGGTGAGTATGGGCTTGGCACACCCAGGGTCCTGAGCTGGATATCATCATTCTTCTTTTTCTTGGTGATTCCCTTCTACTTCTCTCTCTCTCTGCTAATAATAATAATAATAATAATAATAATAATAACCTTCACATTTTTAAATTGTACTTCCAAGTTTTTGGTAATTGCCTGTGTCACAGATTCGCTTGAATTGAGCTTGGTTTCCTCTGTTGTCTTGTGATTCGTGTTGTGATTTGTCTTGTTTCTTGGCCATATTTTGGGTTATTTGGTTACTTTTAAGTATTTGGGCATAGGGCTGAGTTTGTTGTCTTGTTTGTTCCCACTTGCATTCCTTTGTTTCTAACTTTGCTTTGAGAACTTTGTTTTCATTGTGAAGGACTGTTGCTGTCCATTCCAGCCCTGTCCAATATTCTATTATCTGTCTTCTAACAGTTGCCGTAATTCTGCCTGTTTGTGCGGTCATTAATTTTTCTAACCCCAATCAGGCTGCAACAACTTTGTCCAGTACAGAACCAGCTCTCTATAGAGTTGCTTCAGAGTCATGTAGTAGTAGTAGCAGTGGCATATGATGCAAGAAAGCAAGTGTATGAGCTTATGCAGCATCAGTCAAAAAAAAAATTTACAAAACAGTTCCCTCTAGATGTTTTTCCAGTTCCTCCTTAAATTTATTTAACCTATCAACTTCCACAACAACAGATGGAAGTTTGTTCCAGCAATTAACACCCACTAGCTAAAGGCAAATTTCTGCACATCTATTCTACATCTGTCTTTCCTCGATTTGAATTTATGCCCCCTTAGGTTCGTAAACTGTACAAGGGGAAGACTGCCATCAGAATTCAGCGTGCTCAAACCCATTCAAGGCCTTATTCGCCTCAATCAGATCACCTCGCAGGTGCCTAGTCTCCAGTCGCTGCAATTTGCAGAACTTAAGCCTCTCTTGGTAAGAGGATCTCTTCATTCCCCTCACCAATCTTGTTGCCCTTCTCTGTACACGCTCAAGCAAATCTACATCCTTCTTAAAATGAGGCCTCTAACCAGACCTGTACTCAAGGCATAGCCTGACTATTGCCTTATACAGAGGGACAATCACCTCCTTTTCCCTACTAGCAAAATTCCTGTATATCATTGACAAAACCCCATGACCTGCCCTGGCAGCCTGTCTGCATTGCTCAGAAAACTTCATATCTGACTGCACAATTACTCCCAGGTCTTTTTCATTTTCTACCACCTTAAGTGTAGTACCACACAGTTGGCACGTTTTGCTGGGGTTACTTCTGCCCATATGCAGTACTTTGCATTTGTCAAGGTTAAACTTCAGTTGCCATTTCTCAGCCCATCTGCCCAAATTTTCTAGATCCTGTTGCAGCAGCACACCACCATTACTGTCATTAACAACTCTGCCAACCTTTGTATCATCTGCAAACTTCAACACTAAGCCTGATATACATACCTTCATCAATATCATTGGTAAATATACAAAACAACAGTGTACCCAACACCAAACCCTGTGGGACTCCACTAATAACATTAGTCCACGAAGAGCAGCACTCATTGATTACCACCCTCTGTCAAAGTCCAGTGGTTTGTTCATTTGGTTCTTATGAATTCTCCTCATCCTGTGGTGATTCTGCTCATGAACGTGTTTTTATCCTCCTTATTTTGCTGGAAGCTCCGATTGTCCTGCTTAGGATACTGACTAATTGGGTAGGTATTTTGCATTTACATTCACATATGGGTAATTCTTTAGGGAAGGGGATCCCACAAGTTTATAGAATTCTAACAGGGCTGTAACTTATTTTGCAATAACTAAAAGGAGTGGAAGAGAAATTTTTGAAGCTAAACATAAAAAAAAAAAAAAAAAAAAAAAAAAGGCACCTGAGATGGATGGAATTTTTCCAGTTATATCAAGGTAGGCAAACCCTTAATTATGAGAGTATCCTTGAATTCAGAAGAAATCCCTGTGACCCTGGATATGTGCAAGATTATCCCAATTCACCTTCTGTTTCAGAGAAAATAATAGATTCACTGGTTAAAGAAATAATGCAAAATACCATTTAGACAACAGTGCAGTCACAGCATGGACTTGTGAAGGGGTCATATTGTCTGACAGGTTTGATTGGATACTATGATGGAATAACCAAGGAACTCGATGCAAAAAGAATTTTGATATCATATATTTGGATTCCAGAAGTGCTTTTGGTACCGTTGCACATAAAAGACTGCTGCACAAATTGGAGCAACATGGCATTAAAGGACAAGTTACTGCTATGGATGATGGGATGGTTAAGTGGAAGAAAACAGAGAGTGGTTATCAATGAACACTTCACTTCATGGACAAGTGTTATTATAGGCCACTCCAGGGTTCAGTTCTGGGCCTATTTTTGTTTTCTATATTTATTGAATGATATTGATCCACGTGCTTCCCAGAGTACTATACTCATGGTAGTGATAAAAGAAAAACACATGGGGCTAACTGTGAGATATGTAGTTCTCTGAGCAATGCAGGCGCCTCCGTAGCCAGGTGGGAAGGAGCAGCAGTGTGTAGCACACGCTTCTTGATTAGACCGAGGTTCGATCCCGTCACCACCAAAAACGGAGGATGCGGAAAGGTCAGGGAATGACCACCGCATATCCCGGAGCAATATGGCCTTAGTTGTTAATGCTCCTAAAAACCAAAAATAACAATAACAACTGAGCAATGCAGACAGGGCCGATCGGGCTAGCCGGGTGGGTAAAGTGCCTGCCTAGGAACCCAAAGGTTGCAGGTTCAAATCCCGCCTCAGGCTTGGATCAAAGTACTGCAAAAACCTTGGGAGGTGCATTATGGTCACAGAAGCCGATGCGCCAACAACTATCAAATAAAAAAAATAAAAAATGCAGACAGGCCGCCGGGGACAGCTCATGAGGTTTTGTTTATTATATACAGGAAATTTGCTAGCAGGGATAAGAAAGTTATAGGGCTGCATCTTGAATCCTGCATACAGATCAGGAGCCATTTTAGAAAGAATGTTGATCTGTTGGAACAGATCCAGAGGAGGACAATGAGATTGGTATAGGGAACAAAAGAGATGACCTTACCACGAAAGTTTTCATTTCTGAAAATTGTAACGTCTAGAGACAACTATGCACCTGCAAGATGATCTGATTGGGGTGTTTAAAGATTTGCATAAATTGAGTAAGCCCAATGTGCATGGGATTCTTCCTCTTGCTCGGACAACACACGAGCAGACAAGTTCAAATTGAGGAAGGATGGTTGCAGGATAGATGTGGCATAGTTTGCCTTCAGGGTAGTTGATTTTTGGAATAAATTCAAGGAAGAACTAGAGAAGACAGATTGGGTTTTTTTTTTTTTTTTTTTTTTTTTTTTTTTGATGCTGTATAAACTTGCTTTCATGCATCATTTCCCACTACTAATACTAAGCTTCTATATCAGCAGTTTATCGGCACTGATGGAATCCATATTAGTGGGCATTTGGGATTTCTCCATTACTTTGTAAAAAATAGAAGTGCAATGGGGTGATAATCGAATAGGATAAATTTGTCACCATTTTTAGGGACTGGCTGGATATGAACAAATTTCCAAGCAGAAGGGAAAACACCTGTGGAATAAGAAATTTAAATAAGGTGACAAAACAAATGTAGGAGCAGAAGTTTTGAGAACAAGAGGTAAAAAATGGCATCAGATTCTGGAGCTCTTTTGGCATCAAGATTGTTGAGAGAAGGTTCAGAACTCTTCAGAAGACAGGATGCACACTGTGTACGGTATGTAGGAAATGGTTTACTAGATCATCATTACATGAGTTGGAAGGAAAGTAGTATGTCGAGTTTGTCTTTAGCTGAGGATGCAATGGGTTTATCAGCTTTGAACATATGTGGGGGTTGTTGTTGAACAGAATTTGTGGCTAATAGCTTTGGCTGCAACTTCTGTTCATCTGAACTGCCATTTGGACAAGAAGCAAATTTTCTACTGTCAGCCCATTTGAAATCAAGTTTGTATTAATAACTTATGCAATTGTTACAACCTTTAATATAGCTATAAAATGGAAGTGAGGAAATTGCTATATATAACAACTACCAAAATATTGTGTATGACATGCACATAGCAAGTGTATACCCAGCTCCTTGGCGTAGCATGGCCTTCACATTGCCCTCTGCATTCACACTACTCGGACTCCTTCCATTCACTAGCTGATTCACATGGCTCCTAGAGAATTACCAATAGTTCAGTCCAGTGGACTCTCTAGCAGCCAGCCGGCAAATACCATTTTAGAACTGTATCTTCGAAATATAAGGAATACTGGATCTCTTCATGATGTTAATGATCACCTCAAAAGACATTATGTTGCATAATAGAAGACCTGGGGATTGCTGGAACTTTGCTCTGGAGACTAAACATGGGTTTCACAACTTTGGGCTTCAGACATGCAACCCACTGGTATTGCACCAGATGATAAGAGTCATCATCCTAATATTGCCTGGTGACACAAGCGGCTTTTTTCTGTGATGTGAATGATTCATACATTGATCCATGCTTATGTTGGTTCACACCTCTGTGGTTGGCTGCAGTATACTAGGTGCAGTGTTCCCTTAATTATACATGAAGGGTATACCCAGGGTTGTAGCAGGACAACCAGACTTCAATGAAATTTGTTACACTTCACTCACAATTGGCATCCGAATATCACTTCCATCAGCATTTTAGATGCCAAGTTAGCAAGCCTTAGCCTGTCATACCTGAGTCTGAAACCCTAAGCGACTTAAATGAGTAATTACTAACCTGTAAGCTTGAATTTTGTTCGCAGAAAATAATGGAGTCACTGGTTAAAGAAGTAAAGCAGGACTGTCTAGACTGATATAGAGTTATATGGCAAGCACACCATGGATTTGTTATGGGGGAGATCTTATCCCGCCCGGTCTGGTTGGATACTGTTATGCAATAACAAAGAAACTGGGTAAAAAAAATAAGTTTTGACATTATATATTTAGGTTTCAGAAAAGTTTTTAATACTGTTACATGTGAAAGTTTGCTGTACAAATTGGAGCAGTGTGCCATTAGGGGCAAGTTACTGCTATGGATAAGATGATGGTTGAAGGCAAAGAATGGTTATCAGTGTGCACTGCTCATCTTAATGTTATTAGTGAAGTGCTCCATGGTTCAACGCTATTGTTATTTTCAGTAATAATCCCCGTTGTTTTCAGTATTTATTAACCATACTTATGAAGGCATATCAGTCTTAATGTTCTGAGTTTGCAGATGATCCGAAGGTTGGCGTAGGGTTTAATGACAGTAATTAGGGTATTCTACTGCAACAACATCTAGAAAAATTAGGCAGAAAAGTGACAAATGAAGGTACTGCAGAGTGGTAGCTGTAATCCCAGATTAATGCATATACTACAATTGTAAAAATTGTACCACATCAAAGGTAGTACAGTACACACTTTTAGTACATCTAGGAGTTATTGTGCAGTCAGACAGGGGGGTTTTATCAGTGATGTAGAGGATTTGGTGAGTAAGTATAAGGAGATAATTATTAAACTATATAAAGCAGTGGTAAAGCCTCATCTTTAGTTTTGCATACACTTCTTGAGTCATCATTTTAAGAATGATGTGTATCTATTGGAATGAGTGTAGAGAAGAGTAATGAAATTAGTGAGGGGTAATAAGAAGGTACTCTGCACAGGAAAGTTTCTTGTTCTGCAAATTGCAGTTTCTGGAGACTACACACCTGGGAGGAGATCTGAGTGAGGTGTTTAAGGGACTGAATGAGTCAAGTAAGCTCGATGTTGATGAATTCCTTCCTCGTGCTCGGACTACAGACAATAGGGCACATTAATTCATATTGGGGAAGGACAGATTCAGAATAGAGATGTGGAAATTTCATCCAGCCAGCATGTAATTTAAGGGAGAATTAGACAGATTATTAGAGGGGATGTGTGCAGGAGATGTTGGAGGTTTATTTTATTTTATTGTTTTTTAAAAATTTTTGGTTGATGCTATATGCTTTTTTGCTCACATCACTTACCAATACTAATACTGAAAACTAAGTATTAAAAGTACAGAGTACAGGTTGCCAGAATTGTAAGCAATGAAAATGCAAGCTTCTCTTTATTTACCACTTTGTGGAATTGTGTTCCTTCATCCTGCCTGTGAAGGATGATGAAATAAGAGATGACAGTGGATGAAGGACATAAGCAGTTTGCTAGTCTTCCATCCAGTGGATGAGACAATGCCAATTACTACAGTATAATATTATGTGGTTGCAAAATAGTCTGAGTTAGATACTGTTTGTGGAGTTGATAGAATTTTGGTATATGATAAATTATCTAAAATCATTGTTGCCCATCCTTGTTTCTCACAGCAGTGTGAAATGTGTTTTCAGCTTAGTGGGAAAGGGCAGAATGGAAATCAGATCAACTGTATGAAGTAAATTTTGCCATTCTCTTTTGGTTTTAAAATGCAGAATGACATCTGCTATAAATAGACTTTTAGTCCCTATTTCCTGAAATGAATTAAAATATTATCCCACTTTATTTTTTTCTTTCCCCTAAGGAATTTGGACGGGTAGTTTGTTATCCTCCGGAAGTCTAAATTACAAGTAAGTCTAACCAAATGTAACCAATATGTGCACATTTTATCAAATATAAATATACGTTGGTTACGTTAGGCTAGATTTCTAATTTACACTGGTAGAAGAATAATAGACAAGTATCTTTGAGAATTTATAATAATTGTATATGTACAGAAATTATCGTTACATATTAATTTTTTACTGTTTTCACAGCCAAACATTAGAGGTCAAAAATAAAATAATGTTTCGTTAACAAATTGGGAGAAAACAAGGAGAAATATCTTAAAAAATAAAAACTATTTTTTACATCCTTATAATTATATATGTATTATTTCAATGTGCTTCATCACTCGGGATCTGGATATCAAAATTAATTGAGTGGCTTATAACATTAACAAATTCCTTCAGTTTCAGGAGAAACTGAAGAAATTTCCCCACATCATCACAAACCTTGTTGAAAGGGTACTCTCCCACCCACACTAATTTTCAAAACTACCATAAATATAAAACCAGCTGCTTTTAGTTGTAAATGCAGCTGGTTTTATGTTTAGTTTCGTTTAGCCATATGCATTTAGTTGTAAATGCAGATGGCTGCCTATCTCTGTACAGTGTCAGTACAATTAGCTTATATATAGAGTAATGCAGTATTTGTTCTTTAAATACAGTATCAACAGATTGCATGTAATTTGTTGATACTGCATTGATAGAACCTTCAAAACATATATACAAGGTATAGCAATAAAGTTCCCACAGTGGTGTATTGAAAAGATCACAAAGTGATGGAATTCGAAAAATGGGTTTTATTTTTATTCAATATAATTGCCATCTGACTGAATGCACTTATTACACTAAGAGTTTCTGAAAAGAGACAGCGAAGGTGTCCAAAGAGATGATGTTCATTTCAGTGGTTACGTTTTTATTTATAGCCTCGACATCGTGAAATCTCTTTCCTTTGAGGGCAGTTTTCACCTTGAGAAAGAGGATGAAGTCCGCTCGTTCTAGATTGGGAGAGAAGGCTGGATGGTTGATTTGTACAGTTCCACATTTCATGAGAAATTTCTGAGCAGAATGGGCTGAGGCATTGCTGTGCATCAAGAACCAGCTGTTGCCTTTCTCTCAAAATTCCAGCCTCATCAAATGCACTTTGGCAGTCTTTGAACCACCTGTACATAGAACAGCATTGATTTCCCCCCCCCCCCACCACCAATACACACACACACTATTCAGGTACAAATTCCTTGTGAATTACAGCCTGTTTGTTATAAAAACATGATCAGCATCATCTTGAAACTGGACTTGTGTAAACAAAACTTTTCTGGCCTTGGTAATGATTTTGAAGTCCACTGCATGCTCTGACACTTTGTCTCTGGGTATATATACTGAAACAAGCAACACTCAACTCCACTGACAAATACAGTCAAGGAAATTAGAATTGTCTTGAAGACTCTGGATGAAGTCTTCTCATGATGACTCTACTGCTTCTGCTCATCGTCAGGCTGTGTGGCACAAATTTTGCCCAGACGTTTCTTTTCCCTAAATCTTCATGCAGAATTTAAATTCTTTCCTTATTCATATCCAACTCATCAGCCATTATTCTGATGGTCAAGCAGCAAAGATCTCTTGCCACAATTTCCCAAACTTTTACAACTCTCTCCTCATTTTGAGAGGTTGATGGATGCCCTCTCCTTGGATAATTGCAAACAACCTCACATCCATCTTTGACTGGTTATATTATTCAAATGCACTCGTATGACTTAAAAGTTTTATCTCCGCTTTTTGGCATTTCTACTTTTTAACATTTCAAACGTTTCTGTTGCAGATTTTCCCAGTTTAAAGCAAAATTTGATATTCATTCTTTGCTCTATTGCAGATTAATGCTACTAATGAAACTAGTTGTTACTTGCAACCTGTCAGCTTACTGGACAGTCTGTGTGCCATCATCTGCTGTAGGAAGTTTGAACTACAATATACCACTTCCAATTATTTTCAAACTCATTAAACATGTCTGCAACAGCACTAGTTCAAGAACTTTATTCTTACACCTTGTGTACATACACTGTTATGAAAGGATTAGTGTTCGCCAATCACAAGTAAAGAAATATATCTTCGTATGTCATTAATTATGACAAGTACATTTATATATTACAGGTATATAAATATTGCTTTTTTTCTTTCTTTTTTTTTTTTTTTTTTTTTTTTTTGTATGTGGTATTAATGACTCAAGTGGAATGCATGATACCATTGTTACTGTTTGTCAGATAATTTGTTCTGTGTTCTATATTGAAGTTGTCATCCTTGTTGAAAGAAAGAATGATCTGGTAGTTTATTTTTGTAAATGGGCATGGTATGCTATTCAACTCTCAGCTAAGTTTTTAATGTTTTTTATGAAAACCCCAGACAGAAAAGAATTTAGAGAAAGTTTGGGAATTTAAGAATTCCTATACTTGGAACTGTGCATGAGTTGAAGGCTGAGAAGACAGAAGATACTTGTTGACACCGAACTTGAGTTGCTGTTAGTTGTAATTTTCAAGAAATATGTAGGAAGGACAGTTGCTCTATAGTATAGAAGTAGATAGAATAAGTGAGTAAGAGTTGATTCTGTGAGTTTGGAGTTAGACAGTGAATGGATGAGAGAGTGGGAGAATTACAGATGGCAATGCCCTTGGAAGTATCTGCAAAAGATCCAAAAGGCATGCAGCAAAAGCTGAACCTATATGAAACATAGAATATAGATACTTTTTAAGAAACAGATCATTACTTAACCTGACTGCCTTGTTTTTAATTGAGTTTAGAAGCTTGAGAGGTTTTGGGGTACTTTTTTGGGGGTGGGGAACTACCCCAACTACATAACTGCAGAACTTTTAAAATATAATGGAGAAAATAAGAAATCTCTATTAGAATTGATAAAAATGTTCAAGGAAGAATAGTGGGCAGAGGTATTCTGCACATCAGTCATAATCCCTATACCCAAAAAGATGATACCAACAGTATGCAAGACCACAGAACTATATGCTTTATTACTCATACATCCAAGATTCTGTTAAAACTATTCAAGTCCGTATTAAGAGACATATTGAACAATACCTGGATGACTCGTAGCGCAGCTTCCGCAGAGGTAGTTCGATGAGAGATGCTATCGGAACTTTGAAATTTGTATGAGAGAAAATGTATAACAAGGGAAGGAACCTTTATGTGTATTTTTTAGATTACGAGAAGGCTTTCAATAGAGTAATCTGGGGAGAACTGTCCCCATTGCTTGAGAAAAAAGGATGCAAGAAGAAAATTACTGGACTGCTCTTTGACTTATATAGAAGACAATATGCAATGATAAGAGTGAGAGGAGAACTGACTGAAAAAGCTAAAATTAAAAAGGGAGTAAGACAGGGGCACCTAATTTCACCTGGATTGTTCAATGCTTTTGCCGAACTGATAATAAAGAAGGCACTTGAGAGTAAGAATTGGGTTAAAATAGGAGAAAAGATCATACAGGCTATTAAGTTTACAAACAACTAGGCAGTTATAGCGGGTTGCCCGGCTATGCTGCAAAAAATAATCAGACAACTAAATAAGAAAGCGATAAAGTATGTAATGAGGATTAATGTGAAGAGAAAACAAAGGCAATGATGATTGGTAGAAGGGAAGTCCTCCGAATTGAGATTGATGGAGAAAGAGTTGAACAGATTGATCATTATAGGTATCTAGAGCAGGTTTTTACATTTTAAAGTAAGAATTATTGCATCTTGCAGTGGTGCCCATCATAACCAGTCAGATTGCATGATAGAAGAGTTAGTTTTGAACAGCTTTGCTCTATGCTGCAAAAAATAATCAGACAACTAAATAAGAAAGCGATAAAGTATGTAATGAGGATTAATGTGAAGAGAAAACAAAGGCAATGATGATTGGTAGAAGGGAAGTCCTCCGAATTGAGATTGATGGAGAAAGAGTTGAACAGATTGATCATTATAGGTATCTAGAGCAGGTTTTTACATTTTAAAGTAAGAATTATTGCATCTTGCAGTGGTGCCCATCATAACCAGTCAGATTGCATGATAGAAGAGTTAGTTTTGAACAGCTTTGCTCTGCAGACTACACATAGATTTTGCCACTTCTGGCCTCCATTTAGCAAACTGCTAGTATTGCACCACTGGTTGATGAGACTCATTCCCATGGTGACACAGAGGATTGGCATTCCTCTGCATGATGTGGACGTTGATTATCTCCTGCTTACATTGGTTCAAACCTGGTTGTCACCACAATATACTAGGTACGGTGTTTCAAAAATGATGGTCAATAATTTAAAGGTGAAAAGTACAAACTAAAATAAGCAAAAAAGTCCCAGTGAACATCAGGCCGCAAATGAACCATTTTCGAGATAATGTACATTTTCTGTTAAGATCCACCACTGGCTATGGGAGCACTAGTTTAGCAAAAAGCTGTGAATCCTTTGCTAAGGGTGATTTTATTAAACATAAGATAACACATTTTTAATTTTTGGTTTCAACACCACAGGATTTACAGATGTTACATGTTACAGGGTGTTCTTTCTAGCATGCTTTCCTCAACATCAGGTGTTATGCTTCTGGGCCTACCTGCTCATATTCCATGTGCAAAGCCCATGTTCTCTAAGGCATTGATGTAGCCTAATGAATGTGCGCCCGTTGGGCTGCCTTCGGCAGGGAAATGCTTCTTGCTGCAAATGTGCAGCCTCAAGTGCACTGCCGTTGGCTTTACCATACATGAAGTGCATGTCCACATACTCTTCGTTGCTGTAACCTCTTTCCAGGTTGACTATCCTTTGACAAGTACTAGTATGCTTGCTAGTCTCAGAGCATTGAGATAGGGGAAATGAAGAGAATGAGCATAACAAACAAGTCAGTGGTGGATCCCAACTAGAAATGTACAATATCTTGAAAACAATTCACTTAAGAACCCATGTTTACTAGGCTTTTTTTGCATATTGTAGTCTGTACAGTTCACCTTTAAATTATTGACCATCACTTTTGAAACACCCTGTATAGGTATTCAAAATGTATTAAAACATTGGCATAAGAGTACTCAGTGGGCCATATGGCCAAAAGAACCTATAAAGATTAAGATAGCCCATGTTGGTTTACATTGCTATACCCTAGAAATAAACATAATTAGCAATAAAATAAAATAAAAATATAATGATTATGCAGCCAATTATTGATAATCGGATACATTGAATGACACTTTCAAGAGCTAACACCATTCAATATATCCCACCAATAATTAGCAAGGCTGTCTGTTTCTGATTGTTATCTGCCTGTTTAACTAGGTCCAAATAACGCTACCCGACAAAATTTTTTTCCCTTCATACCTCTGGAATGAAAGTTGGTTATTCTGAACAAAATTAATGTCCTGATTATGAAAATATCAATCTTTTACTTCTGTCACATCATCAAAAGATATAAGCATTTTTTAAATTCCTTGTTTTTATACAATACAGCATACGTGGTTGTAATTATTACACACAATATGTATTACTTAGCATTACATGTAATATGCATTACATGTTTCCCACTCAATGATTTCCTTGTATACTCCAGATTGCGTTCCTGTTTAAGGAACCAACAGTATTCTCCCATCATGGCAGAGACCCAGCAACTTTGGTATTATTTTTCCATTGCAGATACGTCCTTGTGGAAGCACTCTCCTTGTTCATCACCGACATCTAAGTTTTCAGAAAATAAATCCAGATGGGAAGGAAGGAAATGCATTTTCAGTGACATTCGGCACCCCATGTTCTTGTAACATTTCGGCACCCCAAGTTCTTGTAACCTCAAACTGCCACTCTCAACTTGCGGCACATCTTCCCAGCCCATTAAATCTCTCTAAAAGCTCCCTAACTGTGACCAAATTATGCTTCTGTCCAAAGGCTTAAACTACAACTTACCCCCCCATCCCTGCAGTTTGCCAAAAAAAACAAGATGTCGAATTTGCAATTCGGAATGTCCTGCAGAAAGACCAAGTAGTGAACAACCCTAAAAGCCTGCACCTTCCCAAATTAAATAGTAAAGAAACCTCAGCAGTACGTGATCTTCAAAAACACAAAGATATCATAATACAAAAAGCTTACAAAGGTGATACAGTTGTAGTTTTAGACAAGCAAGATTATGTCAACAAATTAAATTCCATAGTATCAGATACTTCAACTTACGAAGAAGTCAATCCAGACCTTTTTTTCCAATTTAGTCAACCAATATAATAAGACTTTAATGACATACCAAAAAAAAAAAATTACATTACGATGGCCCAGTTAAAACAATTAAAAGCTAGGACGTTCAATATACCCACACATTTTGGCCAGGCCAAACTACATAAGAGAGGTTTCCCCATTCGTCCCACCGCATTCATTTCATACAAACATTCTGCATTTTCAACATTAGCTTCCCACATAGTCAAACCGTTTGGAATAAAAAACTATGATTCACTATTTAACATTCTAAAAGATAAAACACTTATAGATAATGACAATCTATTTTCACTAGATGTCACCTCTTTATATATCAATTAATCATACAAAACTCCCGATTACTGCTATATTTGACCTGATAAAAATTAACTGAAGCCAATTATGTCACTTTCCTAGGTAAAATCTTCAAACAGTTTTATGGCCTACCCATGGGCTTAAATCTATGTGGTTTACTTGCAGAAATATACCTTATCAATATTGAAACAATACATTTAACACCCTTTCTTCTGCGGATCACCTATTATGGTAGATATTTGGACAATATACTCTGCATCACAGATGCGGGGACCATACAGGACATCCTACAAAACTTTAATAACATCCATGCAAGTTAAGCTTCAAACTAGAATCTGAAAATACTGAAACAAAATCATTACATTTTTTAAATTTCACCCTCACACGGATTATGAACAAAATTCATTTCAGCATATACAGAAAAGCCACCAATAGGGCTGATTGAAATACCCTACCTATTATAAATGAAATAGGGTACAAGCAAAAAACAGATTACATAGTACCTCTCCTGTTATCAACAAAAATAACATAAAAAAATATATATTTTATTGCTTTACCATATATTGAACAATGGTTCAAACAACTAAATAGTATTTTCAAAGACACACAATTCAAAATTATAGCCAAACCCACAACAAAGCTACATGCTGCCCTGCAAAACCACAAAGTCCAATCCTCTTCCACATTCCAATTAAATGACTTAGTCTACAATGTATCTTGAAAGGATTGCAACTCCTCATACCAGGGATCTACTCGTACACTCAATACGAGAATGAGAGAAAATTCAACATCTGTCCATTTATCCCGCTCCTCAGCTTCGGAACTCGCATTCCATGCAATCAGTTAAAGCCACAGTTTTCTATTCAATGAAGCAAAAATTCTCAGCATCCCACATGATTACACCAAACTATTAATTTTGGAGATGCTTGAAATTAAATTACATCAAAATTCAGTCGATGTACATCGCCCCTACCCCATCTCAGATTCATGGTCCTTCACACACATGCCCCAAGATCGCAACTAATCTCCATGCTATAAAATTCCTCCACAACTTTCCTGTGATCATGACCCTGGTCGAAAAGCCCAGTCCGCTTCAGGGAAGTAACAAAATTCTTTAGTCTCCTAATGTTTTTTTGTTTTAATATTACTTTTAAAGTATTAAAAGTATGGATTCACTATTTATTTATTTGGTTTTGAAGCATTTAAATTGTTTTTAAAATACAGACATATTGTATTCTCTCACTCAAAGATTAGGGTTGGTGTTTCTATGTATATTGGGGCGGGCTTGGGGTCCGCGGGTCCCTGATTCCATGATGCATTGGATCATTGATTTTGTCTACGAGGGAATGGAATACATGTAATCTATTTGTATAGTTATTCAACTACGGAGAATATCAGCATTGAAGTGTTCTACAAAACATCATAGAGGTAATGCTTCCAATTCTAAAGTAACTTATATATATTTATTTATTTCAGAAGTGGGGCCTGCAACCTTTCCTGGAGTGTACTCAGAATTACCAGAAGTGATACATTGTGAAGGAACAAGCAGAAGATGTGGTTGTCATAGAATGACTAGACTTCTTTGAAATTTGCCTCACTTTACTCACAAGTGAGACCTGAATAACAGTTCTATCAGCATTTTTACCAGATAGCAAGCCCTATCTTAAATTAGGGAATGTCACAGACATTTTCTTCAAAATGTCTTCCCATTTTTTATTTCTAAAAGTTGGCAATGTCTTTATGACTTAGCTCTAAATACTGTCCTAGATCCTACTGTATAAACAATAAATGAGAATCTCTCTCTCTCTCTCCCTCCCCCACTCCAGTCATAAAGTATCAGATAGATATGTTTATTTGTTTGGGAAATTTTGTGGTTACTTAAAACTTCCCAATTGTATTCAACAGGTATTCAGGATATCTCGCCATGGTGAGGGGAAAAAATTCAAACCATTCAAGAAACTTCACAATAGAAAATTATTGTGGCATGGTTCAAGACTTACAAATTTTGTGGGGATTCTGTCGCAGGGCCTTAGAATTGCACCTCCTGAAGCTCCGTCGGTACGTACGTTTTTTTTTTTTTTTTTCCTCTCTCTCTCTCTCTCTCTCTCTCTCTCTCTCTCTCTCTCTCTCTCTCTCTCTCTCTCTCTCATGACATACATTGTAACTAGTATATCTGATTAACATCCTCTAATTCTTTTATTTAAACAAGGTCTTTTTTTTTTCTTACAGGGTTTTAATATTTTGAACTATAGATTTATAATGTTATATTCTACAGCTTGAATAGAAAATACATAAATTCTTGGACATGGCTGTTTGCCCATCAGAGTCATTTATCAAAGATAAGGCTTGTAAATATATTCTACTCATATATTCTTCTTCATTAATTAAATGAAGTGTGTACACCACACTTCATTTAATTAAAAGAAATGAATAATTTAGAAGCACTTACAAAAAGATACCAAAGCTTGCTGGGATGATCCTCTCCTGTGCAGCTAGTGCTTTACAAATTTGGCACTTGAGTTCACAAATTAGGCAAATTGATATATAGGTTGCTGGATTTGTGAACTCAACTGGCAGAAAATAATCGTGGAATACTGTTAAATAAAATTAAATTGTGCATGCATCCCAAAAAAATTGTGTTTGTGTGCCAAGTACACATAGTGGAAGTTAAGTGAAAATTCTTGAGAATTTTTTTGGAGCATTTATTATTTCAATGTTAAGTGATTTAATGTTTATTACAAAGTTTCTACAGATCTCTCCTTTGTACTCAATGGAGGTGGTTTTGGTGGTCATTTTGCATGTATATGTGCTCTATATGCCTTACAACTCTCACTATTAGTAGTGAGCATGTTGGATTGTAAATTTTTATATAATATGGCAGAGAATGATGCAAGAAATATTTTGGTTTTTAAAATCGGACTGCTAGAAGCTGAGATATACCAATTTAAACATAAATGCAACACGCGTGCGAGTTATACATTGGCCACACGTGGGGTACCGATTGCATCATGCGTCACTGCTATGTATGGCATAAGTCACTTCGGGTCGCATTTTCTTGGCGATTTTGTCAATCCATGGACGCAGGTTATTCCTGTATGAAAACTGCCTGGGGGTGCACCTAAAGAAGTTTCACTTTCAAAGGGGCGTCTCCGTAGCCAGGTGGGCAGGAGCAGCAGTCCGTAGCACGTTTCTTGATTGGACCTGGATTCGAGCCCGTGACCACCAAATACGGAGGATGCAGAAAGGTCAGGGAATGACCACCGCATATCCCTGGAGTAATATGGCCTTAGTTTCTATTGCTCCCAAAAAAAAAAAACCAAATAACAAACTTTCAAAGGAATCAGTCTCCTCTTAGCCTTGAGAAAAGTAAGAAAATCACAGAACCACATATTAAAGAAATCCTGTTCAGATATTGATCAAAGTATTTTACGCTTCAAATAATTTTACTTTAACGTAGTTGGACAGATTTTCAATAAATACAGTTTTCTCTTCTATCTGCTCAAATACAACTATCCGGTTCTCGGATTTCAAAGTCTAATAGATTATATTGTGGATGTTCGTGTTACAAATCAATAAAACCATAATAACTTAGTGTATTCTAATTTAGATACAGTCATACAAACCAGAGATTGTCATCACAGATCATGAGAAGTAATATTAACTCAATTATATAACAATTATTAGAATAATTGTTATTAGTAAAAACACAAAGCTGCAAGGCTCGATACCTTCTATGTTATTACAATATATTTAAAAGAGTAAGATTACTTTAGTCTTTTCTGTAGAATGCTTCCAGTCAGTGCTCTCGATGTAGTTTGGGAATTGTTAAACAACGATACCATCGCAATAAATCACAATAAATAACCCAAAAAAGAAATTTTCCAATTAATCAAGCTCCTACTTTGAAGCAAGTTATTTCGCTTTTAAAGACACCATATACAAACCGATTTTTGGATTACCTATGGGTTTGAACCTGAGCTGCCTAATAGCAGAAATCTGTCTGCTAATATCGAGCACATACATTTAACACCACTTCTTCCCCGCATCACTTACTGTGGGAGATATATTGACAATGTACTTGTTATAACGGATCATGACACCACTCGGGACATTCTACAGGTATTTAACAACATTCATACGAGACTACATTTTACATTGGAGAAAGAACATATACAGCAGGCCCCCGTTATAACGCGGTTTGCTTTACGCTGATTCGCTATAACGCTGTTCTTATATTATAACCCATATCTGACTATAACGCTGTCACAGATCACTATAACGCTCTTTTACAGATTACATTTTTAACATATTTAACGAAATCGTTTCATTTGATGGAGTCGATAGCTTGAAAATGAATACCAAAACAGCATTAAAACGTTTCCCACGCCGACTTGAGGAATTTTCCCACGCTCAGTGAAATTTTCTCGCACGCTAATTTAATTGCAGTACAGTGACTTGTTACGTAGTTCCGAGATCAACATTTTAAAAAATGATCAAATATATTGCTTGTAATATTTGGGTTATATGCATTTATCCGAAGTCTAGTCATCACTCAGTACAGTATTAGACATCGTGCGTAACGGAAAGTTTACTTGAACATTGTATCATAATTAATTCAACCAACGCGGTTATATTTTCGAAGAGCTAATAATGACCGACAGGAATGAAAAAGCAACAATGTCTGGGCGCAGTACGAAGACTATAAATGTAAGAAAAAGACTGGATTTGAAAATTAAATTAGACGTTTTGAAGCCAATCGATTCCGGTCAATGACAAGCGGATGTGTGCCATAATTTAGGACTTGCAAGTTTAACTTTAAGAACAATTATAAAAAATTAATTTTATCAGCGGCAAAGATAGCTGTTCCACTGCAAGCAACTAGGACTAGGCTGGCTATTAGGATTGAAATGGAAAGACTAATTTTATTGAAGATAATATTCCAATGCAGAAGTCAGTTAAGTTAAATATTTAAAAGAGAGAGAGAGAAAGAGATTAGCCAATATGATGATCGGAAGAAAACTCGCCTAAAAAAAATAAAAAAAAAATGTGGAACCATTTAAAACTGGTAAGGGCTGGTAGAATATATTTAAAATCCAGGGAGAAGCCGCTAGTGCTGATCAAGGAGCCGAAACTTTCAAAAAAGAACTTGTTAAAATTATTGAAGAGGGGTATTATGTGTTATACTTCTCAACACGTTTTTAACATAGATGAAGCGGGACTTTTGTGGAAACGAATGCCTAAAAGAAGTTTCATATTGAGAGAACAAAAAATATGCCAAATTTCAAAGCGGCGAAGGATCAGTTGACTTTATTGTTGGGTGGTAACGCTGCGGGCCGTTTAAAATTAATACCCCTTTTAGTTTATTTGGAAGAGGGCCAAAGTTCAACTCACAATCCACACATTTTTCATGATTAAATTCATCCATTAAATTAAATCAATTAAATTCATTATTTTAATTGGAATTTTAAGTTTACTTTTGATACGCAAGTAGTTACCACATAATTATACGTATGTAATGCAGAATATTTTATATGTGCAAATATTTGAATATTAAATATTTTGACCGACATTTGTGCATCTTTTCATTACCGTTTATTGTTGATTAGGAAATATCCTATGGCACCGACCGCAGCTCACAAATACATATGTTACCTTATGGGAAAGCGGCGCTCGCTTAGCGCGGATTCACTTAGCGCTCTGTTTTTCCGGAACGAATGATCAGCGTTAAGCGGGGGTCACCTGTATAAGCAAAAGCTCTAAATTTCTTAAATTTCCCTCTTACACGAGACATGCAAAAAATACAATTTAGCATTTCCCAAAAACCCACCAACACAGGGATGTACCTGCATTATAGAAGTTATCATCCATTTACTTGTAGGAGGTCCATAATATTTAACCAGTTCTTTAATGCTTACAAATATTCTACTTCTGAACCCACCTTACACTTAGAAATTGATACACTAACCAACAGGTTTTTAAATGGAGGCTATCCACTCTCCATTATAAATCAAATCAGATTACAAACTAAAAATAAGACAGAAAATACGATACCTATTAATAAAACCAATAAAAAACAATTTATTTGTATACCATACGTTGGATTTTTGGATTACCTATGGGTTTGAACCTGAGCTGCCTAATAGCAGAAATCTATCTGCTAATATCGAGCACATACATTTAACATGTTTTAACCATTTTTTTAACCTCCCCTGATGTTTTAACCACATCCTCATGAATTGCCTTTGGCATTAGACTCTTTTTCCGAAGTATTGGATGCCTGCATGGTGACTGATTTTGTCCATCTTTCCTTATTCACATAACTTTAACTTCAGGACATGTAATTAAGAAAAGATGTTATTGAAACTGCATGAAACTGTACGTTACTATCTGAAGTGTTATACATTAAGTACCAAAATTTTTAACACTATATATACTCAGACCACAAACTTTTTAAACGCTCCGTGCATATGGCCATGTGATGTAGTGGTGTTTAGAACATTTTTGAACCTTGTACGAAACTGATACACTTTAATATAAATTTTAAATAATCAAAAAAGCCTAGATCTATAAGAAAATTAAGATCTAGGATGCTACATCCAACACGTTATACATACTGTCAAAAAATGTCCACAACCAATGTTGCCAATGATTATTATTTTTTTTTTCTTCTCCATTTCTCGCTCATCTAGTGAAACTTAATCTGGAAAGTTTAGCAAAATGAGAATTTGGTTATTTATTTATTTCATAATTTGCGGTTAATTCAGTTGCAGTTTTTGAAAATGTCATAAGAATTGCAGATTTTTCGTCCCCACTTTAAAGCAGATAGTGCAAAAATAAACTAAGAAATAAAATATTTCTCGATAAATTTTTCCTGTTAGTAAAGAATAGCATAAAACATAATCTTTGAGAACATCTAAAATTACATTCATACCTATAGTTATTTTTAAATCATAATCAAAAACATTTATGATGCTGCAACATATGAAGATTCATCATTTATTCGTGCGTGCGTGCGTGTTCTAAAATCATTCCTTTCTAGGCTGTTTACATAAGCTTCTTGATTTCTGTGGAAAGGGAAGATTAAAGCAAAATAAACAGTTGTCAGATATCACATAAATGGTAAATGCTATATAGACAGCAGCCACTGACAAACTGTCATTAGTTGAATAGCTAGACCACTTTTCACCTATGGCTTGCTACAATCATTGTGTTATTGGATCCGTAAACTGTGGGAGTTGCAAAATAATGGCCTCTGTGGTGGGAGCAATCTTCCAAGACAACAGAAAAAAATAGATGTTATTATTACCAACAAAAGGTTTAATGTACAAGCAGTTTTACAAGAAGAATTTGAGTCATTGAAGAAATGTATGCTTGCCCTAGAGGTAATGCAATTGGAAGATTGTTAGGGACTCAAAATTCTAGTAACCTGCCAGGTGATGCACCTTGATTCAGAGCTCCAGAACAGAATATTCAGGTGCGTACTGCTCTGGTTCAAGAGAACTTAGTTTTATTGGGAGACTCCATTGTCAAGGAAATGGTGACAGTTTTTTTAAATAAGGGTAGGTGGACTAGAACCAGGGTGTGTCTGCCGAGAGCAACAATAAATGATATCATCAACAGAGAGTCAGATTTTCAGAGAGGTAAAGAGAATATTCTTAATCACATCTGGGAAATGAGTTGAAAGCTAATTCTAGAGAAACAAATAACTTCAAGGAAAATAGACACTCATTTTATCAATGATACTCCTAATGCTGACATAGGCCAACTGAAATGTGGTGCCACCCAGGAATATGGGATGATGATGAATTTATACATACAATGTATTTAGGACAAATAGGGAAGATAGAAGGGAGTGGTGAGGCCATGCTTATCAAAAGAAACCTGAGCATGACAAAAGTTATTTCATATTTATGCTTATGCACTATATAGAATCTGTGTAGTGTTATATGCAAAGGTATAGTGAGAGTAGGAGCAGTATACAGACCAGAAGATTATGAAGAGAGCCTCTACATGCAAATGGAATGAGAGGCCAGGTGAATGTCTTGTTATGAGATGAGTGATTTCAATTTGCCTTTAATTGAGAGCAAGTGGGAGGTTAATGCACTGTGAAGAACAAAATTTTTAAATCAACCAGATTATTGTTATTTATATCAGCATGTTAGAGAAAGTGCTAGGGGCAAAAATATTCTAGACCTGATCATTACCTATGAACCAGAATAACATCATAAGGCTGACAGTACAGGGTAACAGGTAGTGAACACAGAGTTCTAAGCTGGATGATGAGGAGACAAGTAGCAGTGAAAGACAGAAGAATAAGTTTTAATTTGAGGGAGGAGATTATGACAGCTTAAGATTAATCATGGCCTCTGTCAGGTGTTTGGCAAATAGCCAGGTAGGAAGGAGCAGCAGTGCATAGTACACGCTTCTTGATTAGACTGGGGTTCGAGCCCATCACCACCAAATACGGAGGATGCGGAAGGTCAGGGAATGACCACCGCATATCCCAGAGCAATATGGCCTTAGTTGCTAATGCTCCTTAAAAAAAAAAAAAAAAAGTCAGGTGTTTAGTGGGGGGGTGTACATCCTTTTACTGGTTTAAAATATAATGTCCCATATGGGAAATGATACTTTAACACATGGTCACATCGAAAATTTTTGGCAACAAGCATTCAATTAATCTTTTTCAAGGCTGGTTTTTAAAGGTTGATCCTTTAAATGGTGCCAATTTACCAGACCAGTGCCCCTGGTCTGATAAATTGGCTGCTAGGACACAAGATGAGAGTGTTGCCAGACTTTGTATGAGACAGGTCATTAACTAACCAACTGCCTCTTTTCAATAGTCTAAAAGCTTGAGTAATTCACCCCAGATGTGGGAAAAGTAATGCATGGTAGGGCATATTTCAGATTTATACAATCAGCTATTTTAGAAGAAAAGTAACATTAAGAGTGAGAGAGGGGGAAAAAAACAGTTTTTTTTCTATGCAGGAGAAGCAGCAGTGTTTGTGATATGTTTATGACAGGGGAGATTTGAAGTTAGGATAATCCCTAATAAAGATATATGGTATTGCCTAGAAATCGGAATGTTGGTGAAGATGAGCATAGGAGCAATAATGTTTAAAAAAAAAAAAAGACAAGAATGAGTTTTAGCATTGATATTAACTAAGTTTTCTTCGTGCCGTTGCAAAATTAGCTATAAATCAGCATTTAAGAAATTAGTGGTGGATATTCAAGAAGTTTAGGCTGTTTGTGCAGGGCAAAGTTTCTCAAACTGGAAGGTAGAATTTACTTGCCATTATCAACAAAGTTTTAGTGAAACAGGAGAATTAGTGTCTGAACTTAAAAAAGCACTATTTCCCATGAAGCATTTTAACAATAATATATGAACATTTGGATATGTTCAAGATGGGTTCCTAGAAACTTCATTCTTGATAAACATCAGAATGTGGAGTCATCAAAAGAGAAGTTAAAATTAATTCTTGCTTATCCATATGGCGCCTCCATAGCCAGGTGGGAAGGAGCAGCAGTGCGTAGCACATGCTTCTTGATTAGACTGGGGTTCAAGCCCGTCACCACCAAATACGGAGGATGCGGAAAGGTTAGGGAATGACCACCGCATATCCGGAGCAATATGGCCTTAGTTGCTAATGCTCCTAAAAACCAAATAAATAAACAAACAAACAGCTTATCCATGTAGATTTTTAAATGTTATCACCAGTCAGCTGTTTGGTGACAAGATGAGTAGTAGATGGCTACATTTATGATCCTCAATCCAAATTACCATGCAATGGAAGCAAAACGTTTCAAATCCAGCCATGAGCTTGGTTTGAAACGTTTTTTGAACTGAGTGCCAAACAACAGTCTCTTTCTTTCACCATCTCTGCCTTGCTCTGAGTTAAATGCATCACTAGTGAATTTTGTGCATTAAATTAGCTGATTTTAATTAAATCGTAACGATCTAATAACAACACTCAGGAAATCTTAATTAAGCTGACTCTGAAAAGGGAGCTGCATACCATCCTGTGAAAGTAGATGAATACTGGGTAGATATTTTCTACTATGTAAAGAGAAACGCCAGAAGAAAAAAAAAAATTAAACAGTTTGTTATTTAGTGTAAAGGTTTCAAAATTCTGGGCTAACTTTGTTATAATAAGGCAGATGTGGTTATGTCTTCAAGGCTATTCAAGGCTTGTTTATGATGAAACAAGTAAATGCTATAGTTAGGGTTAATTCGGAGTTCATAAGCACTGATGCCCCGTGAAAATGTGGTGCTTATGAGTTCACTATCTTGGGTTAATTTATTTTTAAATTTATTGGGAAGTGGCACTCATGCTTGGTTGTGGTGGTGTATCTTCTTATGTAGGGAGTGATGTGCTATATTTGTGTCATGCTAAATAGTGTCACCCCTCCCTATGAAAGGAAATTTCATAATAGTCTTCAAGGCATAATCATGTTTATCTTATGACTCCCCCTTTCCTTACTTCCTTCATTACATTTTAATTTATTCTGTAATTTGATTAGAGTTAATTGATTTGAATTTTATTTATGTTAATTCTTTTTATTATAATTCAGTTTAATGTTTATTTGTATATCTGCATTTAGTTTAAACTTTCCAATGTTGACTCAGTGTTCAAATTTACTTTTTTTTTTTTTTTTTTTTTGTTACATTTCCTTATTTAATCTGTAGAAACAATGCCATGACGTATCTTTTGATTTGAGTTCATTACTTCTTTTTGTGCTCAGACTGTATACGTATTTGGCTGGACAGTGATCTGTGACTGAAGTACGATCACTTTCAGAGTTCACAAGCACTGATATCCATTGAAAAGGTGGTCTTGTGAGTTCTCTCTCTCTCTCTCTCCTTGGTTAGTTTATTTTTAACTTTATTGGGAAGTGGCATTCATACTTTAGTGATTATGGAGTTGCATCTCCTTGGATTGGGAGTTGTACTCTTGCATTCCCTTATTTTTTTATTTTATGATTTTATGATATTCAACCCTAATTACTCCTAATTGACTGAATTTATTTCAAAATAGTTGTGTATTTTATAGTCATGCCAAAATCCTGCATTGAGGGAGGGAGCAATGCCCTATGCTTTTGGTAGGATTGTATATATAATATCTGGATCTCAAAAAATAAATAAATAAATAAATAAAGATAGAGAACGGAAAGAAGGCTTTAAAAATATTGAGTATGTTAACTACACAACCCTAATATGAATACTAACTTTATCATTTTATTTTATTTTATATTTTTTATTTCAGACAGGTTATATGTTTGGCAAAGGAGTATATTTTGCAGATATGGTATCAAAAAGTGCTAATTATTGTTACACAAGCAAGGCTAATCCATGTGGCATCCTCCTGCTTTGTGAAGTAGCATTGGGAAATATGTAAGTATCAAGTATCATACAAAGTAATTTTTATCTTTTTCTGAAGAATCCACAAACAGCAAATCTACAAATGGTTAGTTTAAGATATGTGATGGGTATAGTCAATAATAATTTACATTAAATATATATATATATATATATATATATATCTGATAATTAAAATTCTATTATATAAGCTGGTTAAGCTTGCATTATGTCAGTGGTGTGGCTCTGATCAAGAGTGCTGTCTGTTCTATAGATTATTTTTCGCTGCATAAGGACCACCGCCATGCAAATCCTCTGCATTGGTTGATCTATCGGAGAATGGAGGGGTGGATTGGTTCTTCGATATTTCTGCCTTTGCGATGATTTGTATGACGATTGAAATGCAGCGATTCCATGACCATTATTGGCCTCGTGGTCCTCTGTCGATATGGGGCATGATGGTCAGTCTATCATTTTGATATTTTAGTTTTTTGGTAGTTTCTTTAACCCTTTTTGGTGATATTTCACGTCTTTTGGAACTGGTACCTTCGAGGGGGGGTACCGCTAAATTATTTATAATTGGCATTATTTTAAATTTACTTTTTTATTAATTGGGTTAATGACTTAATTGACTAAATTATACAGGGGATTATCGACTACCGTTTTGTCCTATTATCTCTACTTTCCCTTCCCTGTTTGTTTATTTTATATTATTTTGCGTTTCGTTTCGCTCTGTATTATTGCCGTACTACTGGCTGATGTTTTTATTTTAAATATCATATTTATTTTAATTATCAGATATAATTAGGCATCATGTGGAGGATGTGCATTTGCTGCCTCTAATGATAGCTACATAGCCATATTTATTTATTTTTATTACTTTTGCCTAACTTTTACCTCACATAATATATATATATATATATACATACAGGTAACCCTCATATAACACGGTAGTTTGGTTCCTACAAAATCTCATGTAATGCGAAATCATGTTATACAGGACTAAGAGCCAGTACAGGGGGGTGGGGTTACATTTCAAAAGCTAACAAAAGTACGCCATTTTTTTTAATAACTATTGGAAAGTTAATTTTTATAGTAGTAATTAACTTAATATTTTAACTTTATTTTTATAATAGTAATAATTTAAATAGTAATAACTGAACAAAACATCTTACCTTACAAACTGTGATACTTATATGTGAGATAATGTACGTTCATTTCATTTTCTTCCTCTTCATTGCTGCTAAGCACAATCTCTTCTGCAGCATCTAGATTTCATGTACCTTCTGCAATCTTTAATTCACAAACTGCACTCTTTGAAGTCACAATTATTTGTTATTGTCTCAAATAAGCACAAGTTCAATAGAACAGAGCCTAATCCAGAGATCTCCCAACATACGGTGGATCCCCACTTTAAATGATTTCGGAAGAATATTTTCCAGTTAGAAAAATAAAAATAAATTTACACTTACATACATAGCTTAATTAATACATACTGTATGTACATACTAATTGATATTTCTGTTCACTAACTTTTTTTTTTTTTTTAGTTGTAAAATTTAAAACAGTAAAAATGATAAGCAATTAATAACAAAGAACATGGCATGCAGAAGTTGCAAAAAACACGTACGGAGTAATGAGTTTCTGAAAAGTTATTTGTTTTTTATATGATTGAATATTTCATGGAAGGGGAACCACATTTCACCACCAAATACAGAGGAGGCGGAAAGGTCAGGGAATGGCTACCACATATTCCCGGAGCAGTATGGCCTTAGTTGCTAATGCTCCAAATAACAAACAAACAAACACGTTCTGCTGCATGCCTTTTCTACAGATACTTCCACGGGCACTGTTCTTCTGAATTGGCTTCTATAATTCCCCCCTCTCTTTTTCAAAACAGTCCAAACACGTGCCAGCAACATCCATTTACTGTCCAACTTCAAACTCACAGAACCAACTTTTCATCTTCCTCATTTATTCGTTCAACTACCGTTTTCTAGAACAACCTTCCTTCCTTCATACGTATTTCCTGAAAATTACAGTCTATAGAAGTTCAAATCTAAAGTCAACAAATATCTTTTGTCTTCTCAACCTCCAACCCAAGCACAGTACTAAGTACTATAGGTTCTAATACCTCTCGTGTTTGGGGTTTTCGTAAAAAAAAAAAAAAAAAAAAAAAAAATTAAACACCTTGATTCAGTCTCTTCACAGATGTCAAGTGCCTAATGGTGTTGCTCTTCTCTTCATCCTAACCAATTGATATACAGCCTTCCTAAATTAAGGCTTCCATACCTGTGAGCAGTACTCAAGATACGGCTACTCATCACCATGATTGTGGTAACACCAAATTAGTATGCTATTCTGTGATTGCTGCTGAACTTGTGCATTTATCAGTGTTCAACCTCGGTTGCTATTTCTGAGATAAGAAGAGATCATTCTTGCTGGTTTAATGATCAGGCATATGTTCATTTTCTGCTTGTTCTAACTCAGATCTGAAGTCATCTTCAGAGCCTCATCTTTCATACCACACAACTATCTAACATTGCATGATCAATTCCCTCCAGTTTTTTTCCAGCAGTTTTCCAACCGACCTAATGCTGCCTCAGTGGCATCAGCAAATATACTTGCACCCCTTCTGTTTAAATATTAAATGCAACGTATTGTTGGTGTGCTCTCTCATAATATAAAACATACAAAAAGAAAACAAAAAGCAGAGGATTGACAATGCACCTGTGTGGAACGGTTTACTATTTGAAAGCATACACGTTTTATGCCCATGCATATGTCCCCCCCTCACTTTAAATGATAAAATAACAGTGTTTATTCTTACTATAATTTTACAAGTGGGTCTTATCATTTGGACTGTCCTGAATGTGACTGTTAGATTCCTCTAAACAAAATTCGCAAGTTTGGGAATGCTAAATTACCTGTGGCTGTGTTTCTGAACAAAATATCAAATGTTTTATTGATAGTGAATGACATGATGCCTAAATGAATATGCACAACTGACTTCAGTATCAAAATCACTCTAAATATGCAAATTTTAGCACATAGTTTTTTTATAAAAGTTCCCCCATCAATTAACTTAACTATCAGTGGTCACTGCATATTATGTTAACAAACAGTGCGTAAACCAAACTGTTATACAGGTGTTCCTTGTTATGCGATCTCACATTACAAGTTTTTGCTATAATGCAGTTTCAAAAAAAATCAACATAAAAAATTGGTCTCACTCACCAGGCACGTGACTCAACCACACCTTGAGTATTGTATACAGGTCTGGGGTCCTCGTTTTAGGACCAATACAGAGAAGGGCAATGAGATTAGTGTGTGAAACAAAGGGTTGGTGATACCAAGAAAGGCTTGAGTTCTGCAAATTGCAGCTTCTGGAGACTAGGCACCTGCGAGGTGATCTAATTGAAGTGTATAAGGCCGTGAATTGATTGAGCAAGCTCAATGCTAATGGGATTCTTCCTCTTACTCAGATTACTCACCTGAGGGGGCATAAATTTAAATTGAGGAAAGACAATTGTAGGTGTTATCTTGAAAAATAAGTAACAACACTTGTAACTTTCCTCCAAGCACTGTCTTATTCATATTAGCTATATTAGTGGTGCTGAAGAAACTGCTCCACTAGACTCTGACCACATAACTCCTACATTGCTGAAGGAGTCGGCACCTCCATAGCCAGGTGGCCAGGAGCAGCAGTGCATAGCACATGCTTCTTGATTAGACTGGGGTTCAAGCCCGTGATCACCAAATACGGAGGATGCGGAAAGGTCAGGGAATGACCACCGCATATCCCGGAGCAATATGGCCTTAGTTGCTAATGCGCCTTAAAAAAAAAAAAAAAAAACTTCACCTTATCTTTTTTGTTCTCCATCCATACCCACCTTTCAAAACCTTCCAATATTATATCTTTCATTCTCAATGTCCATGTCTCTGCTCTATGAAGAAACTGCACTCCACATACATTGTGCAATCTTTTTGTTAAACCCAAATGTAATCTTGCACATAATGTTCTTCTTTGCTCCACAAAAGCTTTTTCTACCCACTACTTTTACTTCTCCGCAGCTGTTTCCTTCGTCCACTATCAGCTTCCCAAATACCTATATTCGTTCATTTTATTCTCTCTATTCATTCTATTCTATTTAACTCGTCAATTTCTTCCCACTCTCAAAACCTTGTATTTTACAACATTTATTATCATTGAATATCCATTACAATTTTCTTTTAGCCTATTAACCAACTTTTGCAATTAACACTCTCAGTAACTTTACTCCCATACAATTCTCCCTCATCCATATTTCCTTTATCAAATTCATCTTGAACTATTTCTTCTACATATATATTAAATAAAGTCGGGGCGAGACAGACAGTGCCACTATCTTATACCTCTTCCTATCTCTATGTCACCTTGTTGTACCTATTGCACCCTATTAATGTCATCTCTAATATAATGTATTAATTTCTGTCCTTCCAATCCACTCCTATCCTTTGTAGTATACTCAATAATGTAACCCAGTCTACCTGATAAAAAGCCTTCTCCAAATCTATAAAACATATACATATGTCAGTGTTCACTTCCAGATTTGTTTTTAACATTTCATCCCAACCCAGGCTGTCCCCCACTTTCCGCCAGCCTTCTATTTCATGTAATTAGCATTATTTTTCGCTGGACATGGTACAAAACTTATAGTTCTAAACTCTTTACATGTCATTGCATGGGCCTTTCATTGCAGAAATCCGGATCAAGGGAATGTTCAGAATATGCCCAAAATTCAGTTTAAATGAAAGTGAAATGCGAGAAAATAAAAGTCATTAATCTTCCTATTGGTGAAAATTTGGAACTGGATGAAGAAAGTATAATTAATTTTGTTCCAAGTATAATATACAGGATTCTAATCTCACACAAACACATCTTTCAGACACCTAATGGGATATATGTCCACTTTCAGGTAGAACAACCTACTTGTAATGAGGTCAATGCTGCTCCCATACAAACTGATTTCCGGCAATCTAGCTCTAATTGTATGGGAATCCCACATCTCATTATGCTTCGGGAAGTAGAGATTAAGAAGCCTTATTTATATTGTATAGCACACAAACAAAGACATTAGTTTTTATCAAAGGCATTATTGGTCTGTAAATGGTTATATACAGGTATCACTCACATTAGGTGATTAATTGGTTCTGAGAAATTGCAGAGTTAGTAGTAGAAGCAGTAATAGAGGCACATGATGCAAGAAAGCAAGTGTATGAGCTTATGAAGCATCAGCCAAAAAAAAACCACACATCCATTCCCTCTAAATGTTTGTCCAGTTCCTTCTTGAATTTATTTAAGCTATCAACTTCCACAGTGACAGATGGAAGTTTTTGCCAGCAATTAACCACCCACTGGCTAAAAGCAAATTTCCACACATCTATTCTACAACTGTCTTTCCTCAATTTGAATTTATGCCCCCTCAGGTGTGTAATCTGAACAAGTGGAAGAATTCCACCAGAATAATTCCGCCTTCGTGCTCAATCCATTCAAAGACCTCAAGCTCATCAATTCGCCATGCTAAGTCTCCAGCCCCTGCAATTTGCAGAACTTAAGTGTTTCTTGGTAATAGGACCCCTTTGTTCCCTCACCAATCTTATTGCCCTTCTCTGTACATGCTCAAGTAACTCTACATCCTTCCTTAAAGGAGGCCTCCACACTTGTACGTAGTACTCAAAGCATGGCCTGACAAAGGGATAATCACCTCCTTTTCCGTGGCGCATTATAGCCTTAGTTGCTAATGCGCCAATAAAATCCAAACCGAACCAAACCTTCTTTTCCCTACTAGCAAAATTCCTGTTGGCAGCCTGTCTGCATTGCTCAGAAAACTTCATGTCTAACTGCACAATTACTCCCAGATCTTTTTAATTTTCTTGCACCCTAAGTGTAGTACCACACAGTTGGTACATTCTGCAAAGGGAAAGTACTGCAACTGTGTGGTACCACACTGTTGCAGTACTTTGCATTTGCCAAAGTTAAACTTCAGTTGCCACTTCTCAGCCCATCTGCCCAAATTTTCTAGATCCTGTTGCAGTAGCACATAATCGTTACAGCCCTGCCGACCTTTGTATCATCTGTAAACTTCAACATTAAGCTTGATATACCTTCATCAATATCACTGATAGATATACAAAACAACAGTGGGCCCAACACCGAACCCTGGGGGACTCCACTATTTATATTAGTCCATAAAGAGTAGCGTCCATTGATTACCACTCTCTGTCTTCTTTCATTCAACCACCTGTTTATCCTCCATTTTAGCAACTTACCCTTAATACCATACTGCTTCCATGTGCAAGTCTAAAACTTTTTATAGTCCCTTTTGAAGTAAAAAGTAAAAAGAAGTAAAAAGCTTTCCTGAAATCCAAATATATGATATCAAAATTATTTTTTGCATACAGTTCCCTTTGTAACTACATCATAGTATTCAATCAAATTTGTCAGACAAGGCTTTCCCTTAACAAACCCATGCTATGTCTGAATTATTACTGCAGTCTTGTCTAGCTGATCCTTCAGTGCATCTTTAACCAATGACTCCATTATTTTCCCCGGGAAAAGAAGTTAAAATAACTGGTCTGAATTACTCGTGTCGTGCTTTGATCCCCCTTTGTGAATTGGTGACATACTTGGACTTTCCGTGAGTACAACTTTAGTCTTCCATCAAAAGGATGTTTGAAGAATTTTGAACAGTCTTGATGCCAAAAAACCATCGAGTCCTGATGAAATTTCTCCCTCGCTTTGTTACACTTTCTTATTCAACTGATGTGTTTTCCCTTGGAAATTTGTTCATATTCAGTTCCTCAAAAGGGTGGTAGTTGGAGAAATGAATTAACCACCAACTCCTAAACTATCTAGAAATCTTCCATCTGATCAGTGATTGCCAGTATGGATTCTGGCAGTGTCGATCCACTGGTGATATTCACCCACACATGTATATATACTTGTGAATATTATAAGAAAAAAATCAAGATAGAACACCATGCGTAACCTCCATATCACTGATAGGTGCAATATGGCCTAAGCAGCTCTTGTACTAGGAATAACCAACACAATTTTTTTTTTTTTTTTTTAGATTGTTTTAGTTTGGATTTTATGTACATTTTGCTAAAAGTTTCAGCACTGTTCAGGATGGCACCAAAGAGGGAGCTAATCATGGCGGCAGTTGCAAAAAAATTAGTCATTTAAAGCTGTAGAAAAGAGTGATCCGAAGAAGTCTGTAATTGCTGCTGAATTTATGATTCCTTTGAATATGCTGATGAACTTATCTATCTAGAAAATAAAGATGCAATGTAAAACAGGCAAAATGTATGCAATCCCTTTGCATTAAGTATTGGGCGAAGGGGGGGGGGGGGAAACACACATTCCTTTCAGTGGGACCCATTCATTAAAAAGATGAATAATTTGCTGAAGAGGTTAATTGTGATTGATTAATTTTGTATGTAAATTTCCAAAAAAATTCATGATAAATTTTACTAGCTTAGCTATTTTTGTAGGGAAAGCTCAAATGTTAATGATGAGATCTATAAAAAATGGTGCAAAAATTTTTCTGAAATTCTAAGAAATTATACCCCTAATGATGTCTTCAGGGTAGGCAGAATGGGTTTTTGTTTTGAAAGGCAGTTCAGTTCATTTCATGGCAGTAAGCTTAGAAAAGAATGTTTAACTCTCCTTTTGTATGGTGTTATGAAAAGAACAGGAATGGAAAAACTATGCCCGTGGGCATTAGAATATCTTGAAAATTGTATGTAACCTTCCATCTGCTGTATATCGAATAGTGAATTCCTACTTCCAAATCCTCATCCGGGCTTTAACCCTTGGACCATGGAAAAGAGGAGAGAGAAAGATGACAATGGCTGTCAAATCATAAAATAGTGAATCCAAGGACGTAGAGAATGAAAATGTTCTTGTAATCAGTTCATTGCAGAAACACAGTTGCAAGTTGTTTCAGATTAGCTGGTTTCTATAAATTCTGTTATGGTGGGGGGGGGTGAAGAGGATCTAAATGTTCCAGCTGATAGCTGAAATGCTGTATTTATGAAAATAAATAAATGAATGAAGTAGTTTGATTTGGTAATTTTATTAATGTTGATTGTGATATTGAAATTGATGGATTGTGTTTTACTGGTGCTGAAATAGTTGTACAGTTATGAACAAGTTAAGTTTACAGTTAAGAAGATGAAACAGAAAATTATGGCAATACAGATGAAATTGATGTGCTTGCCTGCAAGGAAGTTCAGAGGACAGAAGCTGTAAGCATGGTTTTAAATAAAGCGAAGGCCTTCCATCTACAACAAATTGATTTCTCTGCAATATGGATGAGAAAATATGGCTATTCTGCTTTGTTTTTCTGTCTTTACTGCCAAGGAGCAATACTGTTCCTTCAGTGAGAGCTTGGGCTTATGCTCTTTGTAAATTACTCCATTTTCCCACAAGTCAGCCTAAATTGTTAATATCACTTTACCATGTCACTGAAAGTTTTAATAGTCATTCAGAAGTTATTGCAAAATAGAAAATTCTTAAAATCTAAATTAATCCTGTAACTGAGGTTTCATATTTTCTTATAGGTTAGAAAAGACAGAAGCTTCTTATATAACTCAGTTACCTTCAGATATGCATAGCACTAAAGGTAAGTATTACTGTTGATTAAATTTTAGAACTAATCTCTCTCTCTCTCTCTCTCTCTCTCTCTCTCTCTCTCTCTCTCTCTCTGTGTGTGTGTGTGTGTGCGTATGCGTGCGTGCATGCACCCAGTAAAATTGTATTACATGTCCCTTACTTTTAGAACTTTATCTAAACTCCTAACAGTGAAATATCCAGAAACATCATTGCATATTCGTTGGCAATGTCGAGTCACTTTTCTAATGATCAGATTCCATATGTCTATAATTTTTTAAAATCAATAAAAAGTATTATGGCATCATTTTCACTTTTCTACTGTTTTTTTTTTTTTTTTTAGTACCAGTGGAGGGCATTGCTTAAAACATCCAATCTTGTTGTGTGCTGTAAATATCCTTCTAGTCTACGGCAGTTTTGTTTTAATATTGGTGAGGTCGTGTAAGATACAAGTTTTTAGCATCAGTGCGGAAGTTGATTCTAAAAATTTATTACTCTGCAACCACCCTTTAACTTTATCCCCTTCTGCCCAGTTGTGTGCATGTGTCATACAGGAAGAGAATAAACATGAAATCAGCATTTAGTTTACCCAGTCCTTTGAAGACAAACACCTCACATGAATGCCTGGTTTCCAGACCTCACAAATAGAACTCAAGATTTTTTCATAACAGTACTCTTTTTTTTGCAGTTAACTAATCTTGTTGTTATTCTCATCTCCATTTTCAACAGATCTGGGCTCTTCCTGAAATTAGGTTTCCAAACCTTGCAATATTTGACATATAGCCCAACCATTGGTTTATATAATGGAATTCACCACTGCTCACACAATTCCCATATACCACTGACTAAACTCCATGTGCTGTACTAGAAGTCAGAAAACTTCATGTTGGATTATACAGTTATTCCCAAGTTTTTGGGAATAGGCAGTATTTGACTAACTTGAGTTTGATGATACCCAAATGGCATTATCAGGGATTACTGCTGCTGAAATGCAAAAAATCATATTTATTAGCCTTGTCTTTATATTTATTTTTCAGTTGATGTGGATAGTTTAATCTCCTTGGTGTGGCATACCCTGATTAATGTCCATCCTGCACCATTATATCATCAGCAAATGCAGACGTTAAGCTTGAAATATGTAATCAGTCACTAATAAAAATTAAAAGCAGTAAAGAGCCTAGTACCTTACCCAGTGGATTAACAACTAATCTGTCTCCTGCTGCTTAGCCATCCTTTGTCCAATATAGCTGTTCATGTGGGACTTTAATCAAAAGCTTTACTGAAATTTAAGTAAATTATTTTAAAAGTATTCTTTGCATTAAATCTGCTGTGATACCCTTTATAAGTTTTTGCCAGCCAGTGCAAACTGAAAAAAATATGGAAACGTATTTTGCATCTGTCGGGATAAATGGAGGTATTATGAAAATATCATAATGTGAACCCAATAATAGTGTGTGTGTGTGTGTGTGTGTGTGTGTGTGTGTGTGTGTGTGTGTGTGTGTGTGTGTGTGTGTGTGTGTGTGTGTGTGTGTGTTTTTCCCTCTTCTTGTAATTCGTTCCAAATCCTTGGAAGTTGAAAATTTCGCTATATTACTAAGCTATTTAAAAGGTAATAAAAGGTCATTATTTATAATGGAAATTGCACTACACTTTCATCATTATCATATGTTCCCGTTATAAGAATCAATTTTGTGAATGCCTTTGTGATATTTTTCTAAAACATGTTTCTGGAGGTCACGACCAAAAAATGATAAAAGCAATTTACACTTTACCGTTTATTGGGATTTTCTGTTAGCGCAGTCTATTATAAATGGGTAGTAAACTCAATCTTATTGCATTTGTGATAATCCCGATAACTGGAATTCTGTGGGTTTGTAGGTTACAGTATTACGTTGAAATGAGTTCTCCTTCACTGAAAGCTTCAATTACATAAAAAACAAAGTTTCGGAAACTTCTCTTCATTCCTGTTTATGTATTACAATGATGAAGAGAAAGGGACCAGCAGAAAGTGCAAGTGCTGGCAGTGCCAGGAAATGAAACAAAATTGTTTTAGAAATGAAGATGAAAATGATTAAGAAATAGGACAGGACAAAGTTTGTCATCTATTGCAAGGGTATTAGGTCTAGCTGCTTCAACGGTGAATACTATTTTAAAGGACAGTGTGTGTATAAAAGAACATGTCAAAGTATCAATGCACTTAAGATCAGCAGTGATCACAAAACAGTGTTCAGGTGTATACATCGAAGATGGAAAGCTATTAATAATATGGGTGGAAAACCAGATTCAAAAGTAAGTGCCTCTAAGTTCAATGGCCATTCAAGCAAAAGCAAGAAGTATTTATGGATTTTTTGGAAAAAATTATTGATGAAGGTGGCTATTCAACGTAGCAAATTTTTAACTTTGACGAGACTGCTCTGTATTGGAAAAAAAATGCCGGATCAAACATACATTGCCAAAGAGGAAAAGACTATGCCAGGTTTCAAGGCTTCAAAAGATAGAGCCATGCTTGGGACTAATGCAGTGGGAGATTACAGGTTAATACCACTGCTTGTGTACCATTCTGGAAATCATCGTGCATTTAAGGGCATCAATAAAGCCATCCTACCCATGCATTTCCGATCGAACCAGAGAGCATGGATAACAATATCTCTCTTTGAGGATTGGTTTAAATGCTGCTTCATTCCCGAGGTTGAAAAATATTGTAAAGACAACTATGTTCCTTTCAAGGTTTTGCTTCTATTAGATAATGCTCCTGGACATCCTATGCATCTAGATGATTTCAATTCGAACGTGAGAGTCATATTTCTTCTTCCAAACATGACTTCACCAATCCAACCTATTGATCAGGGTGTTATGTGTGCCTTCAGTGTGATATAATGATAAGTCAAGAGCAAGGATATCAAGCATACAATTTACACTCAACATTTGCTCAGGCATTGTCTGCAGTAGACAATGAGAAAAATTTTACGTTAAGAGACTTTTGTAAATCTTACAATATTTACCACGCCATCTTAAACATTAATAAGGCCTGGGCGGAAATTACTAAAAAGTTGTTTAAAATGGAGCATGAAAGAAAATATGCCCACGGCACATAAAAGGCTTCAAAGGGTTTGAAAAAGACAAATCATATGAAAAGGTTACAGATAAGATTGTAAAGGTTGCAGAGCTACTCAGTTGGAGGTTGTTGCCAAATACGTGGAGGAGTTAATAGGGGAAGAAGAGAAGGAATTATCTAATGAATAACAAAGAACTTATTGACTTACAGGCAGCGATAGTGAAAGAAGAAAATGCCGAGGAAGCTCAAGATGAACCAAATGAGGAGCCAAGATGCTTCCTCACCAGAGAGATGGCATTGGCATTTCATGAAATTGCATCGGCAATGGCAAGGTTTGAGAAGATGGATCCTGACAGCAAAGGATTCTTAAAAGTTAACAGAGAGGTGAATAATATGCTTGCTTGCTACAAAGAAATCTATGATGAAAAGAAAAAAGCTACTGTCCAGTCATCCATTAATATGTTCTTTCATAAGGTTGAGCAGCTGAAGACATCGATTCTGGCAATGATGCTCGAGAGGTAAAACTTACTGATGTTATGTCTTTCTCCTCTTTTTTTGTAATTTTGAAATTTTTTGCATTCTTTTGTGACTTTTCCTGTTCATGAGATAAAAAAAATTAAATAAATACAATAAATAATTCTATTCACATGTTCATCGAACATTTCTTTTTTGATTCAATCAATTCAGTGAGCACAGTTGCGAGTACTGCGCAAGCATGGGGCAAATTCCGACTTACGTAGAGTTCCATGGAACACAACCTTTACGTTAATTAGGGAGTGGCTGTACTTACTTCAGGAGTTATATAATTACTCATTTCACCCATTCAACCACCTTTCTAAATGGGGGATTCTTTTTACATCTCCATTTATTGGGGACTCACTATTTCAGCTAAATGTTTGATTACCTCAGTTTCTGCTTCTTTTTATATATTTAGATGGATGCCATCAGCCCCAATTGCCTTGTTTACTTTTAGCCACAACAATTTCTCTTCTAGCTTCTTTTCAGTTATCCCAAAAGCATTTAATTATCAATAGCAATCAGTATTAGATGGACTAATGGTATCCTTATTTTTAGAAACTTCTTCACACATGTGAATAGATGCAAAATATTTATTCACTTTAGTTTTACTATTAGTAGTGGCAAGTGATGCAAGGAAAAGGAAGCTTTTTTTTTTTCTACACATTAGGAAAAAAAAACCTACCACATCATCTGTCCATCCCCTTCTAACAATTTGTGTAATCATTCCTTAACTTTATTCGAACTACTGACTTTTTGCAATGGCAAATGGCTGAAAGCAGGTTATAGCACATCTGTCCAGCAACCATCATTTTCGTTTTACATTTTTTGTCCCCTTACATATATCATCCAGACAAGAGCAAGGATACCAACAGCATTTAGTTTACTTATTCATTTAAAGCCTTAAATTTCAGTCATGTCTCCTTTGCAGGTGCCTTGTTTCCAGAAAGTACAACTTGCATAACTAAAGCTTTGCAGAAATAAGTTAAGCATATCCTTTTGCATTCCTGGCTAATCCTATTGCCGTTCTTTGCGCTTATGCCAAAAGTTCCACATTTTTTCTAGCATGTATGCAAACTGAAGATACAGCCTAACCACTGCCTTATACAATAGGATAATCACCTCCTTATACCTGACAGCAAAATTCCTATATATCACTAACAGTGGTAATAGTGGCATTTGAATTAAGACAAGAATTAATTCTCATCTTAATTCAAATAAACATGTAATTACTTTTCTAGGTGATATCCGTGTGTGTGCGTGTTAAAAGGGTTACATGCTCACTGCCCATTTCTTTACATACAGAAGTGAATAGTCTGGAATTCGTTGGTCTCAATTTTATAAAGGTAAGTATTTTGACAGCATCGTCAAATATACTTTTTTAAGTCGTTGAGACATTAATCTCGATGCTAGAGCTTGTCTATGAATGCTGCAATGTGTCCACAAGATAAATGGCACATATATTTTAGATGTGGGTGAAAAGGCTCAGAAATTTTCCTGTCATTCATTTTGCTCCATCTGTACAAATTCCACAACACAAAGACCAATCAATTTGTTTTTCTTCAAAATACCAGTTCATTAAATTAAAAATGTCTTCACCTATTGTATGCTCTGTTAAAGGATGGCAAATCGGCATCCTCCACTTTGCCTTCATTTGAGTAGTGTGCAAATACAGTTAAAATGGCTAGATTGGAAACATCCATGGTCTCATCTAATTGCAAAGCATAAAATGAACTTTTTTTCACCCTTTCTACAATAACGGATTCAACATCTTCGGACATGTATTTGGCAAATCACTGTATTATTGTAAAAGGGTATTATATCCAATTTGTTTGCGAAATCATCACCAAACATGCACCTGACAATGGCTTTTGCACATGGAAAAATCGAATTTTCTGTAATAATGGGACCTTCCCCAGCTTTTGCTATTTCATAGCTTACTAAGTATGATGCCTCAAATGCTATTTCACTGTCTTGATTTCCAAGTGATATATATGAATGAATATTAGATGTTTTGATTTTTTGTGATTTCCACTTTAAAAAATCAACTGGTTTTTCTGCATAGTTTTTGTGTTTTGTTTCTAAATGACAAGGCAAGAGGGAAGGTTTTAAACTACTATTGGGAACACTTCTCCGCAAATGACACATTGCAGGCATGAATAGTCCTTATCTCCAAAGTGGAAAACCAAATTTAATGTAATCTTCACTGTATTTCCTCTATTTACTATATTGCCAATATTTTGAATATCAAGCTGAATAGATTTTATGGGTTTTTGGAAGATCATCTTGGAATGAATTGAAGGATGATTTTGATTTTCATGCTACTCATTAATGCTAGATTGTATTTCAACATCATTGTTCATGCTTCCAGTCTTCAACCAATGATTTGGTCCATAATGATTTTTAAAGTTTAAAAATACTGTAATTTCACGTTAACAACAATTTAATACTACTGTATAGCGTTCATATCCAACACAATGGTGCAGCACAGTGACTAACAATGTTTACCAGAGTTTGTCTGACACATGACTGAATGTTGTGATACATATTGGCATGTTTGCACCCAATCCCCCCTCCCACCCACTAACATCCTGTCATGCATGCTCACTATGTAAAGGTGCAAACCCAAACCTTAGTTAAATACAAATTTTGAACCTAACTGCTTAAATTAATATTAAACTATTTTGTAATTTACAAAAGTACAAAATAGTTTGTACTGCGAATCCACTAGAACACTTTTGCAAACCATCGGTTGGGAACCGCTGCCTTAGCTTTATCTTCTCACTCATTTGAATTGTTGCTACCTCAAAACATCTTGCCAACATTTTCTGTTTCAGCAACAAACAAGAAATCTTGAGGTGAGTGTAATCATTACTCTGACCCATATCATCAGATAAATGTGGATCTATATTACCCTTCCTAACTGGCAGTTTCCTGAACCCTTAGGGTATCCTTAATGACATAGGCAAAAATCATGGCACACCTTTGTTCAAATGAATACCATCTCTACAAAATAGTCCTACCTTGCAGATCACCCCCCCCCCCCCACAAGAGCCTTGCAGATTCCCTGAAGTCTTGAGTTAATCCACAAGGCTTTCAGCATATAATCCCTCCTATGACATCTGGGCAGAATTTCAGGCAATACACATTCTGACCTAACTTGCAGCATTATTCCAGCATGGTCCTATATTTATCCAACAAATGATTAGGTCATGTATGTTTAACATCATTAGTACTCACACACAAATAATAATGCTCTCTTTACTTCTAATATATTTATATTTATCCAACAAATGGTCAGGTCGTATATGTGTGATATCATTAGTGCCCACATGAATGGTAATAGTGGCATGTGATGCAAGAAAGCAAGCGTATCAGCTTATGTAGCATCAGCCAAAAAATAAATAAAAAATTCACACATCCACTCCCTCTAAAAGTTTGTCCAGTTCTTCCATGAATTTATTTAAGCTATCAACTTCTGCAACAACAGATGGAAGTTTGTTCCAGTAATTAACCACCCGCTGGCTAAAGGCAAATTTCCACATATCTGTTCTACAACTATCTTTCCTCAATTTGAATTTATGCCCTCTTAGGTTCATAATCTGAGCAAGTAGAAGAATCCCATCAGAATTCAGCATGCTCAACCCACTCAAAGCCTTCTACACCTCGATCAGATCACCTTGCTGGTGCCTTATCTCCAGCCGCTGCAATTTGCAGAAATTAACCTGTATTGGTAAGAGGATTCCTTCATTCCCCTCACCAATCTTGTTGCCCATCTCAAGCAAATCTGCATCCTTCCTAAAATGAGACCTCCAGACCTGTACGCAGTACTCAAAGTGTGGCCTGACCATTGCCTTATACAAAGGGATAATCACCTCCTTTTCCCTGCTAGCAAAATTCCTGTATATCATTGACAAAACCACATGACCTGCTCTTGCAGCCTGTCTGAATTGCTCAGAAAACTTCATATCTGACTACACAATTCATTTCTACCACACTAAGTAGTAGAGGAGCATACCACACAGTTGGTATGCTCCTCAGGGGTTGCTTCTACCCATATGCAGTAATTTGCATTTGTCAATGTTAAACTTCAGTTGCCACTTCTCAGCCCTTCTGCCCAAATTTTCTAGATCCTGTTGCAGTAGCACACTGCCATTATTGTCATTAACAACTCTGCCAACCTTTGTATCATCTGCAAACTTCGACACTAAGCTTGATATACTTCATCAATATCATTGATAAATATACAAAACAACAGTGGACCCAACACCAAACCCTATGGGACGCCACTAATAACATTAGTCCACGAAGAGCAGCACCCATTGATTACGACCCTCTGTCTTCTCCCACTCAACCATCCTTTTATCCGTAGCAACTTACCCTTAATATCATTCTACTCCAATTTGTAAGTAGGCTTCTAAGCTCAATAGTGTCAAAACCTTCCTGAAATCCAAGTATATGATATCAAAATTATTTTTTGCATCCAGTTCCTTTGTAACTACATCATAGTGTCCAATAAAATTTGTCAGACAAGACTGTCCCTTAACAAACCCATGCTGTGTCTGAATTATTGCTACAGTTTTGTCTAGATGATCCTGCAATGCATCTTTAACCAGTGATTCCATTATTTTACCTGGAACAGAAGTTAAACTGACTGGTCTGTAATTACTCATGTCACCCTTCAATCCCCTTTGTGAATTGTGGATACATTTGCACATCTCCAGTCCATGGGGACTTCCCCTGAGTCCAAGGATGCTCTCATAATTATGGCTAAAGGTTTGCTTAGTTGCTTTTCTGCCTCCTTTAATATAACTGGATAGATCCTATCTACTCCAGGTGCCTTTCTTATGTTTAACTTCAATAATTTCTCCTCCACTTTGCTCTCAGTGATTATAAAATCATTAAGCACCCTATTACAATTTGATAATGCTCTCTTTACCTTCCTTAGATATGACACAACAGGAAGTGAAAGCTTGACATTTAACCACCTGAAAAGAAAATATTCAACTGACATGATAGGCCAAAGACAAGATTTGAAATGAAATATCAAATTAATTAGGAATAGAGAAATAGCTGTAGAATATAGATTGAAAATTATTACCAAATGCTGTTTAGGTATTGGATGAGGACAAGGACACATTTTATAAACTGGGAGACAAGGATAGTGAAGTATATAGTTTGTGCAGTGGACCAAGAAGAAAAGTTTAGAATTCAGGGGTGTAAACCTAAAAATTTAATATTAGTAACAGGAGGAATTACTTCATATTCCATTCTAACTTAAGTCCCAATCAGACAGATATGAATACATAGAAAAAATGCTCTTTAGTGTAATCAACACTTTCATTTATGTTATTGCTTTTTTGCCTTTTCGTAGGTTATGCATGTGCAGTGGAAGTGATTATGTAATATTCTGATTGCTTCTTGACTCCAACATGTGTGACTAGTTACTGATTTTGCTTTGCACATTTCATGTAGTTGTTAACCCTTTTTTAATTCTTGATTTTAATATTTTCATTACAGTAAACCCCCGCTTTTCGGGTATTCGCGGCCGCTGATTTAATATAAAATGAAACCTAAAAAAAAAAAAAAAAAATGTGAATTTTAAAGTGCCGTGAACATTTCCCACCATAAAAAAACATGGGCGTGGCTAGAATTATCTTTCCCGGTCAAATCAGCACTCAGTCGGTGGGGGGAGAGGGGTGACAAAAGCGCAAGCGTGGATGTTTCTCGCTAATCCTTTTTCAGTATGTGTTATGCACTTGTCATGCAAGGTTTCGTCGTTTGCTTTTAATTTATATGCTTATAAATTGAATAAATTTATAATTTGATATGCTTACAAAAGTGATAAATCTATCGTTTTGCAGTGTAAAACAGACTTTTTTGAGTGTGTTAATGGAAGAAAGGGACTTTATTGTGGACAAGTTCTTTCTAACCCGTACAAAAATATGGCTACGAATAACAAGGGAAATGTGAAAAGATCAAAGAAGGTGACATTAGCGAATAAAATTGAGTTATTAGATAAAATTTCTAATGGTGAAAGTGTCTCCTCAGTGGCAAAACATAAAATCAATGAGTCAATGGTACAATCAATCAAGAAATTGGAAGAAAAAATCCGCCGTAGTGTCCATGAAAACGCACTAATTGCTTCAAAAATTTGCTCTGTAACTCGTGATGTTAAATTAGAAAAAATGGAAAAGGCTTTAATCTGTGGATAGAAGACCAAACTCAAAATAAAATTCCATTAAAGTTCACTCATCATTCGTGAAAAGGCAAAACTCCTTTATCAACACTTTGAGAAAACTGGTGATAGCACTGGCGGGATAAGTTTTTTAGCTAGCAAAGGCGCTAGTTTAAAAGATTTGTTTGAAATTTATAATAAATATTACATTTAATATTAAATTGTTTCTTATTTTCATTTCGATGCCATATGCTTGCATTTCACTATGTACATAGTCATGTTATGAAGGTACATATAATACATACATAGACAAAATTTTAGACTAGTTTTTCTTATATATTTCATACTTTGGAACGGAACCCCTTTATTATTATGGGAGCTATAACTCAGTATTCACGTTTTCGGTATTCGCGGAATTTCTCAGGAACGTAACTCCCGCGAATAGTGGGGATTTACTGTATTTGTTTTTGATGGTTTATATTTTCAGGAACATTGTGACAATTTAATTTTTATTGATGACTTTCTTGAAGAAATATTGATCAGTAAATTTAAATAATTTTATTTTTGCTTGATATTCTTGTTTTCTTTGTGCTCACTTCCTCCTTTTTATGTACACATTTCTGCTCTGCATCAATAAATAACACTGAACAGCGGCAATCTTATTCTAACAGTTATTGTTATCACTTTAACTGGGTCCTGAAGTGATCACAATATGCAACATTCATATTTATTTTGCATGTGTTTTTATTTCTTGTTCTAAGGACCCAAAATCCAGAAAGCATCTAATCAAGCTTTCTAGATGATATGGTACTGTCTGGCTACATGTTTTCATGCAACTGTCTACTCTAGTCAAGTTATATATATTTAGGAAGGCCCAAACATTCTTTGTGTGCTGCATCTGAAAAGCACAATGATCTGAGAAATTGTTTGTATTTACAGAAACATTGTGTATTTACAACCAGCACTAATGAGTCGGCATTGAAATACACTTTTAACACAAGTGCAGTACTCAACTGGTGATGGTTGTAAACCATATCTAAAACTTTTACGATATTATAAGTATAGTACAGTAATATGCATTAATCATTGAATATTAGTTCTCTGTTTAACCTTTTTATATGATATATATATATAGGTCTAGGAAAAACTGCTCCTGATTCTACCATGAATGTAGTCACTTCAGATGGTGTTGAAGTTCCCTTTGGAATACCAATTAAAAGCGGCGTAAAAAATTCCTCTCTGCTGTACAATGAGTATCCTTAAGCAGTTGGATTCATAAATATAAACCTTTTAATGTTTTAAATAGTAATTTAAGGTAATCAGTACTTAAAACATACAACATAAATTTAAGATTAAATATATGTTGTGTATTAACCACAATATGTTAAATTTAGTATTACTGCCATTTAAACAGCCATTAGTAATTATCCTTTCTAGTTATGGCTTCTTTTTTTTCCCTTACTAATTAAAGTAATGTCGAGGCATCTTAAAAAGTAGTTCACAAAAAACGGGGGGGGGAAGGCCTATTGCTTGATGCATACATTGCACTTTTTTGAGAATTTAGAATTTTAGAATTTAATTATCATATAGTAAGCATTAAATATCACAAAGCTTTTTTTTTTATATATATATATACAAAGGGTACTAGGAAAGTTTTGCAATATGACGCAACAATGAATCACAGGAAGCTGCTTGTTGCTGCATGTTGAGACATGTTCATACGTGCATAGTAGCTGCCGCGCCAAGTCGATGGGCTCAGTTATTCATTAGTAGTGAGAGTGTAAAGTGCTTGCGATGGCATCGTGGTCACGAAATGAGATAAGGACAGTTTTGCAGTATAATTTCGTGCGTGGTTTAACCATAGACCAGTGCTTAGAAGAACTGACTCTTGCACTAGATGATGATTGTCCACATCGTACAACGATATTCAGGTGGTATAGAGAATTCCAAAGGGGAAATTTCACTCTGGAGGATTCTGAGAGGCCGGGAAGGCCACGAACGTCAGTTACGGAGGAAAACGTTACTGCTGTGAGGAAAATGCTTGACGAAAACAGGCGAGTGACCTACCAACAGATAGAGGATACTTTGGGCCTAAATGCACCAGCAATTCGTTCGATTCTGCAAGATCATTTGCACGTGAAGAAACTTTGTTCTCTCTGGGTGCCGCATCAACTGACTGAAGAGCAGATGACACGACGTGTGACTTGGTGCCGGGAGATGTTAAAAAAGTTTGATAAGGGACAATCTCGGTATGTGAACAACATCATGACAGGTGACGAGACTTGGCTGTACTATTACGATCTGCCAACCAAGGCTCAAAACAAAGTTTGGGTCTTTGATGATGACGACACACCCGTAATTGTCAGAAAATCCCGATCTGTAAAGAAGAAAATGATAGCTGTATTTTTCAAATCAAGTGGAATTGTGGAACGTGTTGTTTTGGACACGCAGAAGACAGTCACAGCTAAGTGGTATACTGAACAATGCCTGCCTAAAGTCATTGGATCTATGAAGAACCTGCGGCCAAAGTCAAGAATGGACACCTGGTACCTCCATCACAATAATGCTCCAGGTCACGGCGCCAAAGCCTGCACCGAATATTTGACCACGACAGGACTGAAACTTCTCGAGCACCCTCCCTACAGTCCAGACCTTGCTCCCTGCGACTTTGCACTGTTCCCGCATGTGAAAATGAAGCTAAAAGGGAGGCGGTTTTCCAGTGATGAGGACCATCTACGGGCTTGGGACAACGAGTGTGCTTTACTCCCTAGTGAAACTTGGCAGAACTGGTTTAAAGATTGGTTTCGGAGGATGGAGAGGTGTATTGAATGTAGAGGAAATTACTTTGAAAAAATTAAATAAACAAAGCTGTATTGCAAAACTTTCCTAGTACCCTTTGTATATATTATCTAGAGGAGACTTGATGAATGGTGCCCTTGCCCATAGCATTTTTTGAACACTAAGATTATTTCATATGCATTATTTTGGTAGTAAAGGTTTTAATAATGTTTTTGTGACATTTATATATATATATATATTAATAAGTGCATACCAATATTATGATATATAAAAGCCTGTAATATTTGTGTATATATGTTGGTATATGCTATTAGTTATTTGAGAGGTTTCTGTATTTGCATAAATCTACTAGCTTATCTTGAAACTGGCTGCTAAGAGAGAGCTTGTAAGTATATATGTATTTTTATAATTTGTGTACAGGTGTATTGTGATTACAGGCAATAATTGTCTGGCTGTTAGCTAACAGGAGGTGAAAATAGGATAGAAATAAACACTCCTGCCTAGTACAGGTCGACCACCACTAATCCAGCCACCGGTAATCTGGTTCCACCGCTAATGCGGACATAATTTCCATAAACGTAATTTCAAATTTCCCTGGTCGGCACACCGACCTGCCACTACTGTTTTGGTGGTGTTGGTTGCAGCATCAGCTGTCGGCACGAACTCATAAACACTGGCAAGCTATTCCTTCTTGTTTTTGTGCATTTATTATTATAACCTACTCAAATTAACCCCAGCCATGGTTCTAATGCATAAAGGAAGTAATTCTCGTGGTGTAAAGCATAAATGCAGTACATTGTCCATAACAGATAAAGTTGAACTTCTGAAAAAACTCGACAGCGGTGTGTCTGTGAGAAGTTTAACTGCTTAGTTGTAAATTCCAGCAAATTTTCTCAGTTTCTTTTCTTTTAGCCATTCCTTCTTAGATTTTTTTTTTTTTTTTTTTTTTTCAGCACTTGTACAAACTTGCGGAAAAACACAACGCAATATGATGGATAATACTGTGCGCTAACAAACTTTTTTTCACAAACAATACTGACGAACATTGCGACGTTTGAGAGTTTATTTTATCACGATTAGTTTTATTGCAGCACGTGCAATAAACTAATCACAAACGACCTTCATATGTATGCCATAATTGCGTCAGGTATCTGGCCGACACAGCTTCTCAAGAAATAGTAACCTGCTGGGCCACATGGTATACGACACAAAAAAAAAAACAAACTTTTTTTTGATATTTAAGACGAAAAAACAACACTGACATTACAATATTTATTTTAGAATTACTAATCAAATTATTTGCTAAATATTTTTTGGCTCCTGGGGAATTTTTTTCTTAAACTAGCTTAACAGTCAAGTTAGAGGTAGAATGAGGTGGTTAGCTGTTGGGTAAACTGTATGTGCTATTATAACCACCAATGATCCGGCACTCTGCAGGTCCCAAAGCTGCCGGATTAGTGAGGGTCGACCTGTATACACTAATAGCCCAGAGTGTGGAAAAATTTTAGTTGTAGGAAAGGAAACAATATGTGATTGAAGAATATAAAGCTGCTGCTTGGGTTTCCGGAAACACGAATTCCCGTCCATGTTAGTAATGGCCCTGTTCAGTGCTGTTACTATCACAGATTTTTTTTTTTTTTTCCCTCACACTATGGGTGTCAAGGGAAGGCTTAAATTATCTTCAGCTTGTTCTGCTGTGTTTGTGGCTATTATATAGATCCAAAGCAAGTAAAGCATAATATCATTAATAGCACCAAGTCATGTAGTGCATATAAAGCCTATTTGGAATTCATATGCATGATCAAAACAAGTTGTCAGTGCCTCATTTCTTTTGTGGCAGTTGAGAACATTGTAGGGATAGTTTCATGGTCGTTTTAAGTGTATGCCTTTTGCTATATGTGTGGCTATTAAAAACAAGGCTACATGTGCAGCCACTAGATACAAAGGCAGAGCAGTTGACCTTGAACTTTCCCCCTAGTTGTCTACCAAGTCACGTTCCAACACACTTGTTCGCTTTGCGGTGGGACAGGTTTTCATTATCTTACGTTTTTGAAATTTGCTGGAAAAATTACATACAAAAGAATTGAACAACGAATCAACCTCAAATTTTTACCAAAACTAAAGAAAACACTGAAAGTTATGAACTGTTACGTCAAGTTTATGGGGAAGATACTATGTCAAGAGCTCACATGCTTGAATGGCATAAGAGATTTTTAGAAGGAAGACAGAATGCAGAAGACAATGAACGACCAATGTATGATATCCATGAAAATTGATGAAAATGTGGACTAGACATAATTAGACGTGATAAGCATTAGGAATCATTAAAGCATTAAAATTCAATATAGACAAAGAAAGACAAATTTTAACCGAAAATATAGGAGAAAAGTGTGCCAATATTGTGTCAATAATTTTAAATGAAGATCAAAGGATTAGGAGACTCCAACTTTGTGAAAATGTTTTGGAAAAAACTGAAGAAGATTCATACTTTTTGAGTACTGTAATTACTTACGATGAAAGTTAGCTGTTCTAGTACAGTGGGAATGAATAAATTTTCTAACATTTAAACAATTTATTAATACATACATACGGTGGAACTTCTCTATTACGAACTTCTATATTATGAATTTTTTTGCAAAATATTGCACCTTGAAACAAAATTACATGTAAAATAACCCCATGTAGCGAAGTGTTGGTCTCTCTATAACAAATTTTTAAAAAAAATTAGTAAAAACATTTTTGAAAATTTTCAGGCATTTACTGGTAAAACAGCCGTTGAAATATACGGCCTTCCCTCCGAAATTGCACATTAGCTTCTGGAATTAATTATCCTTTTAGTGAACACTTGTGGCCATTGACGCCCATAGGAGGGTCTTTGTTTCATTTTTGTTACAGTTATAAAATCAAATGGGTTTTCTTAAAACTGGTCATAAACTTTACAATAAATAGGGTACATTTGTAAATTGGTGTTAGCTAAGGGGAAAACGAAATTCGCTGCAGTAAACCTTTAGTGTGCTGCAGCGGCAATACATAGAATGCTACCATAGTCGGTTTTTAGTAACGCCAATTGAGTGACATTCGCTTCTCACCTCAACTGTACCATGTGACCTTCCTGTCGATTATTATATGGTCCATTCTCATCTAACTGGAATCCCAGTAGATTGTTTTCATGAATTTTTTTTAATTTTTTTTTTTTATTTTGTTCTTTTAGAACAATTTGTCATCAATCACATAGGCTATATGCTCTTGTATTTTATTTTTTCTAACAAGTAATGTACAGCATACATTAACCATAAATTTTCTTTCGTGTATATACAATGAAAGTAGAATAAAAGAAATTCACAAAGTCGTATATTTCTTCAAAGTGATTGATAGGGAAGGTCACATGATACTGTTGAGTAGGCGGTACTAACAATTCGCTAAGTTTGCAGTGTATGTATCAGCAAGAACAAAGAGAAGTAAAATACAACTCTGTGGGCAAGAGCTGCAGTCAAGTAATTTTTACAGTTGCGGAAACAATGTCGAAGAGAAAGTGTTTAAGTATTATTGATAAGGCAAAGATTCTTCATGATATTGACCAGGGTTTTAAGAAAAAAAGATATTGAGGAGAAATATAACATATTTATGTTTATCTACGATTTTAAAAAATCAAGAATCAATTTTAAATGCAATTGAAGGGAGGAGCAGGCAAGAAGCGAATTAAGTTGTGTATATATACGAAGATGTTGATAAAGCTGTTCTATAATGGGTGCAAATGATACGTGAAAAAAATATACCAATATCGGGTCCAATAATTAAGCAACAAGCTCTGAAATTTGCACATACAGAATTTAATGCGAGCACTGGGTGGCTAGATAAATTTAAGAATCACCACAGAATTGTGGAGCAAGTGTTAATGTAAGCGAAGAAGATTGCAACAGTTAGAGGAACAATACCTTAAAGAAGATTTTGGAAGAATATGAACCTAAGCATGTTTTTAATGCTGACGAAATGGGTTTATTTTTCTTTAAATGTTTACCAAATAGAACACTTGCTTTAAGGATGATAAATGTTTTGGCAGAAGGCAAAGAAAGAATCACTGTGCTAGTTGGAGCAAATATGACAGGAAAGGAAAAATTAAAGACTTTTAGTCATCGGAATATCAAAAAACCCAAGATGTTTTAGAGGCACAAAATCTTTGGAAGTTGACTACACCTTTAATAAAAAAAGCATGGATCACAAGTGATATGTTTGAAGAATGGATATTAAAACTAGACAAGCATATAACAAAAGAAAAAAGGGAAATTGTGTTGGTAACTGACAACTGTCCAGCACATCCTGCCAAAAAAAGTGTTTTTACCACCAAACGTAATGTCAAAACTCTAGCCAATGTACCAAGGCATTATTAAAAATTTTAAATTTCATTATCGAAAGAGAATAATAATGAAAATTGTCAATGCGTTATCAGAAAATAGAAAACTTAGAGGTTACAATTAACCTTAGAGATTGCATCTCTGAACTGGCAAAAGTTTGGACAAACGATGTCACTGAATACACTATTCAAAATTGTTTTTCGAAAGCAGGATTTACTTTGAATACAGAGGTCAAGCAACAACTGGACGAACAAGATGAACTGCCCCTTTCACAACTGAAAAACTTTTGGACATTATTAGAATCGCCGGAAACATTGAAAATGAAATAACACTGGATAGTTATGTTTATGTAGATCAAGATCTGACTACAACAGAACATCCAAATGAAGATGAAATACTGCTGAACAGTGTTAGATGCGACCATGATCACAAAGAAATTAACGATGGCACTGAAAAGCCGTAGAAAAGACAACTTGCAAATAAATGATTCACGCTTTTAAAATGGTTCGTATGGGTCTAGTTTTGTGAAAATGTTCCTGATAATGTTTTTAATGCTCTGAACAAATGTGAGGTTTTCTTTGAGAATCAGGCATTTTTTTAATTGTACTGTGCAAATGAAAATTAGATTTTTTTTTTTTTAAATTTGTAATACTTACCGGTAAAAATTGTGTAAACGTAATTTAAATAAGTGTTTTTGAAATAAAATACATTAAAAATAAATGTAGATTCGTTTTCTAATTAGATAACAATTTCTAATAAAAACGAAATTTCTCTATAACGAATTTTTTCACTGGATTTATCAAATTTGTTATAGGGAAGTTCGATTGTATATATAAATAAATTATTACATACATGATGGCACACAATATGGCGTCTATGAGAGTTTGAAGAGTCGGGTAGATGCCCTCAAAGGAATTAAAATGTGGGGGGCCCACAAGCTCTCAGCTGCCCAACTCAATGTCTAAGCTATTGTGCACCAGGCAACACAACAGCATTCTTCAGGGCAGAATGCACTGGTCCGACAGGAGCTAGTTATTATCAGTGGCTCAATTGCCAGGGAAACGGGAAATATATAGTGCAAAAAGGATGGGTGGGATAGGACCAGGATACGGGTGCCAGGGGCTGAAGTTGATGTTGTAGAGCAGGTATCTTTTAAGAGCACAAAAGGTGATATTGTACACATTCGCACTAATGACATTAAAGTGTAGGAGATTTGCGGGTTTATTTAACAAGTACAGGTCAACATTGAAAAATAGTCGCAAGTTAGGGTTAAATTTGAAAGTGTCTTCAATCTTTCCCAGACACGATAGGAGGGAGTATATGATGCACTGGAGAGACTGTGCAAGGCTCATGGGGGTAGAGTTTTTTCCAGCATGTTCTGTGCTTGTTAACAGGAGAGATTGCTTCTACAGGGTTGGGATACACTTAAATGGAAAGGGTGCACGAATATTTGCTGATGCTATCAAGGCATCAGTGGGTCGGAAAACTGCTAGCTTGGGGAGGGATTCACAGACTAAAAGAATAACAGTAGCCATGCAGGCAGAGGTGAAAGTGATTCTTGCACTGCTTCTATTAGGATGAGCAGTGCAATAATAATAAAAAATGATTTATTATTTTTAATGAAAAAATAATGAATTATTCTTATTTCTACCTGTATATATAATAAATGTTGTAAACATGAAATAATAATGTAACACTATTCATCTTTTTTCTTTTTTTTTTCCCCCCCCAAGGCTCTTGTGGCGTACACTGCATGAATCAGACAATAATAGCACCGACTTACTAATAAATAACTTACTGTCATTTGTGACTCAATGATAATAATACATTATAATATTCACTGCTCAAAGCATTTATATTTTATAATATTAAACTCATAATAAAACTCATAACATGTTATTATGAGTTTAATGTCGCTATAAAATTTCAGTGTAAATACACCATAATGAACTTATAATGTAAAATGTCTGGGTAGTGAAGCATTGCTTATTCGAGGTAGTGCAATACATGGTAACTCATTGTGAAGATAGTCACAATATGAGATGCAATTAAATCGATGCCTCTATACTACTTATGTAGTTTTCATTATGAGTTCACTATGGTGTATGTACACCAATGTTTTATACTGTATATTAAACTCATAACATATTATGCCTTGAGCACTTATATTTTATTTAAGTATTATCTTGCAGACCTTTTGGCATCTCTCATATTGTGGAAATAACTAAACAATAGGTCAGCATGATTGCAACACCGGGGTACCTGCCCACCCACTGAGAATAAGTAACGATAGTCTTTTGTATTAGTGAAGTGTTGCTTATTCAATGTAGTGCAATACATGGTAACTCGTTGTGACGGTAGTCACAATATGAGATACAATTAAATCAATGTCTTTACACTTATGTAGTTTTTCATTATAGTGTATTTACACCGATATGTTATAGTGTATTTTAAACACATAATATTATGCCGTGAGCATTAATATTTTATAATATTCAGTAATAATGAACCCTAATACGATATGTGATGAAAGTGTTCCATTACATGGCAAACTGGACATGGTCAGCCAAAATGGAGTAAAACATTAATGAAATCACGGTCTCTGAGAAGTTTCACAGTTTATATGAAGTAAACAATAAATCAGTCCCAACAGCAGCACATACAAGATTAAAGATTCCAATAAAAAGGTACAAAAAAAACAGCTAATAATAAATATTTTCCACGGATTAGTCAGACCATGCTATACTACCACTGGTTTTAAAGTTGTGCTCTTGAAATATAGGAATATTGGGTATTAGTGTTAGAAAATGTGCATTGCAAGGGAAAAAAAATAACCATCTCATATATCCCCCCCTCTAATAATTTGACTATTCTTCCCTTTAATATAATCAAACTGCCCACTTCCACAACACCAAAAAAAGTTTGTTCTAAGAATCAACTACTCTCTGACTGAAAGAAAATTTTTGTATTGTCTTTCCTGCAGCGATCCTTTTTCAGTTTACCTCCTCTTGTGTGTTGTCTGAGAACACAAATTCTTGGTAACTGCACTTCGCATTTTTTACTCTCTGAGTGATTTTGTTTTAGTTGATATTTGTCATGGTTAAGCACTTAAGCATATTCATGCTTAAGTGCTTAACTTTAATTGCAAATGTGGTATATAGTAAGTTGTGCTAATTTCCTTTTGTTATTCTGTCTCATTTATTAAACAAAGTCAAATCGTGGGCTTACACTTTACAAGCTCAAGACTACCTAACAAAATTGGAGCAGTTATCTGAAAATGATTTAGACATTCAGAGTAATGCTCTGCCTCCTATATAGCTAATTCTATCTGGAAATGAGTCCAGGGAGCCTAAAAACAATGATATCTACCAACTTTCAAGTAATGGTGGTAGAAGTAGTAGTAGTAGAGCATCTGAAAATTGAAGTTCAACTGAAATTGCCAGGGGTGGAAATAGTACAGGTCCATTTCTTATTTAAAAGAGTAAGTTCATTCCCTTTTTTTTTTTTTTAAATTGATGATACAATGCACAAAACTTAGTCATCAAAGCTCTTTCACATCTACACAATAATAATTGGTGTTTTATTAGAAGAATTGGATGTATTAGCTTAGTATTAGTATTATAAAATGATGCAACAAAGCAGGCTTATAACAGCATTAGCTCAAAAAAAAAAAAAAAAAAAAAAACTTACCCCATAATCTGTCCACCCCTTCCTTATAGTTATTTGAACTCCTCAGTTCAAACAATTGAGTACTTGCTGGCCGAAGGCTTATTTTAGCACTTATATTCTGCAACCATCACCATTCTTCCTCAATTTAAATTTGTCTCCTTGTGTGTGTGTGTGTGTGTGTGTGTGTGTGTGTGTGTGTGTGTGTGTGTGTGTGTGTGTGTGTGTGTGTGTGTGTGTGTGTGTGTGTGTGTTGTCTGAGCAAGAGAAAGGATTTAGAAAAGAAAAGAATTAAAAAGATTTATTATCAGCAGTCAAAGCCTTAAAATGCTTCAATCCTGTGTCCTCACAGGTGCCTTGTTTCCAGACAGTGCAATCTGTAAAACTGAAGTCTTTCTTACCCTTGTTCCCCTCCATAATCACTTTACTTTTCTCTGAATCCATTCTAACAGCTCTACTTCCTTCCTAAAATGAGGCTTCTAGACCTGTACACTAGGTGCAGCCTAATCATCTCATTATTCCTGCACAAAACCCCTATTAGCTGTCCGAGCACACTGTCTGTACTGCTTAGAGAACTTCATGCCTGAATGCTACAATTATACCTGGTCTTTTCATTCTCCCCTAGCCTGGGTGTAGTGGTTGGGATTACTGCTACCTATGCGCAATACTTAGCATTTGGCATGTGTCAACTTAAATTGACATTTCCCAGCCCATCTGCCTAATTTTTCTTGATCTTGTTATAGCATTCCCCCTTGATCAAGACTACTCTGACCTCAGCTCCAATAATAACATTAATCCAAGAAGAGCAGTGTCCATTGAAAAATCACAATATTTTCCCACTCACCTATTCCTTTATGCAGAGTTATGCTCTGATTTGTCTTTCATGTAGTACAGTATAACAATCATTCCTGCATTCTTGTCTATATGGTCCTACATTACATTTTTTAGCCACTAACCCTATTATTTTCCCTGGAACAGAATGACCTAGGAATGTAATTACTCTTGTCACCCTCCACAAATTTGGGGATTCATTTGCACCATATCCATTCCATAGGCACCTCCCCTAAAAGATGTTCTCAGAATTATGGCTAAAGATTAAAGAATTATGCTGCTTCCCTCATAACTGGATAGCTCCCATCAGCACTAGGTTACTTGTTTACTTTTAGATTCAACAGTTTCTCTTCCACTTTCTTCTCAGTTATCACAAAATCATTTAGTTCCCTGTTAGTCTTTTATAAACATCTACCTCCTCCTCACCCCCTAAAAAAAAACATTAATGTGTTTGCATTGGTGTAAAATCTCTTTTCAATTTGTGAGCAACCTGAGCAGGATCATCCACAGTTATACCATTCACATCTAGTAGGCGAGTGTGATTCATCTCCTTCATACTAGTATTGGCATAAGTAAAGACGTTTTTGCTACTTTTCTTTGCATTCTTTGGCAGAGACTTCTAATTATCTGCCTTAACTTGCCAAACCTACTTTGCAACTTGACTGTAGAATAGTTTTACCTGCTGTGGGTGTCTCTTATCTCCTGACAGTTTTTAAACATTCCATGTATTTTTCTTCTCTGCCATGGGTCTCACTAGTTCATCTGACTTCCATTTGAGTCTAAACTTTAAACAGTATCTCTTAGTTTCTAGAAACTGCCTGAAACCACTGTAGTCACTATTACAAAAGCAAAAGTCCTCTTTGCTCTTCACAGTAGTTACATCTTTAATTTCCAAATCAATACACTACCACCTAGTGGTTCTTCCAACTGCAGATTTTTAATTTTAATGTTGGTATTCATTAATCAAGAGAAATTTTTAGTCATTTTAAATAATATCGTGCAGAATTTTTGTAAATCTTGTTTAATTCAAGAGTGTTGCCTCTGTAACATGCTAGTTAGAAAACAATCATCCAGTAAACCGGTGCCTCCGTAGCCAGGTGGGCAGGAGCAGCAGTGCGTAGCACACGCTTCTTGATTAGACTGGGGTTCGAACCCATGACCACTAACTACGGAGGATGCAGAAAGTTCAGGGAATAGCCACTGCATATCCCCGGAACAGTATGGCCTTAGTTGCTAATGCTCCTAAATAACAAAGTAACATCCAGTAAATCCACAAGTTCTAGTCAATACCCAAAAAGTTAAAATCTCCCATTGTAAGACGTGATTTAGTAGCCCATCCTATTTACCAATATACTCATAATGCACTCTTACTCTCACTTTTGTTTTCCCAATGCTTATGTTACACTGAGCCAACTCAGCATTGTATCACCATCCAGGTTGACCACGTTCTAAGGTTTACTCTCAGTTACAATGTCTCTCTCTCTCTCTTTTTCTTTCTCCCCACTCCCAATTTGTTCAAGAACTGAGGAAACAGGTCTACAGTATAAAAAAACTTGATAATAACATAACATTGGATCTTCACTGAGCTTTTTATTGTTATCATTTTCAGCGTTCCTTAACTCTTTATCAGATATATTGTATATGATACAGCTCAGATTAATATTAAGTACTTGCTGAAGGTAAATTTCAAGTTTAATTACTAAACTGGAACAGATGAATGTAAACACTTGTTTTTATTTGTTTATTTATTTTATTTTATTTTTTTTTTTAAGTAAGAAAGGCTAAATATCACTTGTTTCATTAAAATATGTATTTTTGTATGATAGTTTGTTGTTATCTTTCTTTTAAATAAAAATTTTGAAAATGCTAATATGTCGTTTGTATCCATTCAGTTTTAAAATGCTACAGTATATATATTCTTACCAATAGAACATAAAACTAACTAATTATTGTACAAAATAACATATGCACTTAGGCAATGCATTGATTAACATATCTGTTCTACCCAAATTCAATACAGTAACACCTCATTGGTTTTAACTTTTAAATGGGTTTGAAGTATCCATGCAAGTTTAGAACATGTCGGTATTCATTAATCAAGAGAAATTTTTAGTCATTATGTGAAAAAGATTACTAACATTGTGTTTTTGCTACCATTAATACAGTTCAATGTGTACAAGCTATGCATTAAAATAAGCTCTGTGGTGTTTGTTACTTATAATTGTTGTTGTTGTTGTTGTTTGGTTTTTAGGAGCATTAGCAACTAAGGCCATATTGCTCCGGGATATGCGGTGGTCATTCCCTGACCTTTCCGCATCCTCCATATTTGGTGGTGACGGGCTCGAACCCCGGTCTAATCAAGAAGCGTGTGCTATGCACTGCTGCTCCTTCCCACCTGGCTACGGAGGCGCCACTTATAATTGTATACACTTTCTAAAAAGAGAGAGAAAATCCATATTTTTGGATATTATTTCCTTGAGAGAGAGAGAGAGAGAGCAACATTTTTTTCTTTTGCATTATCACTTTCATAACTAAATGCAAATTGCTCTTGCTTAGTGAACCAGTGGCAGTTGCAGTGACTTTAGAAGAGCTGAAAATGCAATTTGATTTGAATATAGATATATACATTGGTGTTCAAAGAAAGTGCATTAGGCACCTAAAATTGTAATTGTCTTCCAAATAATGTAAGTATATGGCAATATTTCTTACAGATTGCATCAGATAAGATTGACACACATTGTTGATGATGTAATATTGAATCAGCTGTTACTTTCAGCTATATAACCACGCTTTGCAAAAGTTGCAGTCATTCCTTGCTTGTGTCAGGATGGCGAGTCATGTGCAGTTGATGCCACAAAGAAAGTGTCTTGTAATCAGCAGACAGTGAGTAGATTTCTTTCCAAACTCAAGAATACTGGTTCTGCTGGTAGAAAAAAAGGAACCGGATGCAAATGAGTCTCTACACCAAAACAGGACCACATTTTGAAGTGCTTATTATGCCTTAAAAACTGTAAAGCTTCTTCGTCAGGGAAGAACATACAGGAATGGTAGCAAGTGCAGTAACAGTAAGAAGACACCTCTTCAAAAATGGACTTGTAGCCCATCGTCCTAAGAAGTCCCCTCTTCACACAAAAAATGAAAAAGGCCCGATTAATTAGGCATAAAGAGCATGTCAAATGGACCCTCGAGCAGTGGAAGTCAGTTATTTTCTCGGATGAGAAGAAATTCAACCTGCATGGCTCTGGTGGGGGGGGGGGGGCAAACTATTCGCCGTAGATGTGGTGTCTGCAGTGAAATTCCCTACCAGCCAAATGATTTGGGGTGTGATACAGAGTTTGTTGTTATTTGGTTTTTAGGAGCATTAGCAACTAAGGCCATATTGCTCCGGGATATGCAATGGTCATTCCCTGACCTTTCCGCATCCTCCGTATTTGGTGGTGACGAGCTCGAACCCGGGTCTAATCAAGAAGTGTGTGCTACACACTGGTGCTCCTTCCCACCTGGCTACGGAGGCTCTGTAATACGGAGTAGGTCACCTGCAGTTTATAAAAGATTCCGTAAATGCCAATGGATATCTGGCTATATTGGAAGGCAAATTGCTGCCAACCATTAGAGACCATTCAACCTGCCAAGTAACTGCATCTTTCAGGACGAATCTGCTCCTTGTCATCAGGCAAAAAGTGTAAGTAGGCACTTCTGTAGTTACTTTAGCTTCATTATGCATTAGAGGTTCGACGTAATGTGTTTATGTTTGTTACAGGTGAAAAACTGGTTGGAAGAACGGTCCATTACAACTCTTAGCTGGCCAGGAAACAGCCCAGACCTGAATCCTATAGAGAACTGTTGACATTGTGTGGGATCTGCAGTTGCCAGAAAGAAACCAAAGACCCTTCGTGAACTTCAGCAAGCCATAATTCATGTTTGGAACCATGAACTATCAGTTGATTATCTTCAGAAATTGATCTAACATTTCGGCCATAATTGTCGTGTTTACCAAAACTGTTATATAAAGGTTGCAAATGCTCATTTTGGAATATTTTGAGAGCACCTGTCAAATATTACTTAGCTTTGCCTTAACTATTAATAAATATATTTTGTTTATATTTCTATTTTCGATTTGTCATTAATGTAACATACCATCGCGAAAAAGGGTTCGAAATGTGAACTTCCTTGGTGATGCACTTTCTTTGAACATCAATGTATTTGAAATATATAAGCTATTTACATATATAAGAACAGATCGAAAGTTTCTTTTCATGGTATTAATTTGATTCATGCAGTTGGTATTACCTACATAGTATCACAGATTCAATCCATAATATGCTGTCTAATGTAAAAACATTACTAACCAACATTTGTTTAATTAGCCTCTTATGTGATGTGAATATGTAGGTGATGGTTTTATTAGGCTGGGAGGAACTGTTATGAATGTGGAGTCTATAAATTATGCATGCATATTCTGTGGTTACTTTGAAGGAGGGAAAAACACTAGTCTCAACAGGAAGCACCGTTCAACTTAGGTCAATGGTGGAAATGGAGGAGAAAGTTGATATGTCTCTGTGAGAAATAAGCTTACATAGTACAGTGGATTCCAGTTATTTGGGCCACCGGTTAATTGGGGCAGCTGTTTATTTGAGGCACATCTTAAAAAACAACCCAATCGAGAAAGTAGCCAGGGTTTACTTCGCTTAAGTAAATCGGGGCAAGAGACTGCAGCACTCGAGATTACCCTACAATTGTCTCCCATCATACCACATGGTTTGGTCAGATTTCTGGAGGTCACAACCATAAAACAATAAAAATAATTAGCAGTCACCCGTTTATTGGGCTTTTCTGTTAGTGCAATCTATCATAAACGGATAGTAAACTCGATCTTATTGAATTTGCGATAATACTGACAGCTGGAATTCTGTGGGTTATTATGGTGAAATGTGTTTACCCTTTTGTTGGAATCTTCAATCATATAAAAAAAAAATTAATTTTCAGAATTTTCTGTTCATTCCTATTTTTAAAGCTTCGTAACTTGTTACTCCATTCTCACTTGCACATATCGTGTTACTTTCAATTTGTGTGTGCCATGTTCTTTGTTATTGATTGCTTATCTTTTCACTGTTTTAAATTTTAACCCCACCCACAAATTGTCAACTAGTTAGTATGTACACGTTACAGTACGTATTAATAATTCTGGTTATCACGTATATTCTTCTGATTTTCATGTATCATTTAATTTTTTAATTGGTAAGGTAATAAAGGGTAAATTTATGTTTAATTATACTTTACTTTTATAACCTGTGGATAATATTCCTCCTATTTTCGCTAATTAGAATCGCTGTTTAATAGAATTAAAATTCAATTCACAAACGTGATCACAATGACCGGCACTTACTACACATCGTACAGTGGATGGTACTTTACTATGGTGAGCCCATCGTAATGTGATTTGATTGCACAGTGAACCAGTAAAGTGGGGATCCATTGTATTTTTAACTATTTACGTGAAACTGTGGATAATTGGGACAGCCACTTAATCGGGCCAAAATGCACTGGTCCCGATGTGTTCCAAATAACCGGAATTGATTATATCAACAAAAAAAATATATATACAGGGTGTCTCAAAAATATTGGTACAAACGTTTAGGGGAGGTAGGTAACATCCAAAGGAATGTGAATCACATAGGAAATAACCGGAAACGTCACTGTAAGTTGGTACACGGCGCTGTTCATCAGTTTGCGAGAGGGAAAATTTCTGGTTTACTCATTCAAGCAGTAGTCGCCACACGAAGAGCATGCATCGATATACAAACTGTGAGCTGGCAGACCTAGTGGATGGATTAGCAGAGGGCAATGGACGAACTGCTCAACAAATTTATGGAGAACGCTTCCCAGACACAGTACCGGACCACCGTTTGTTTGCACATGTGCATCAAAATTTGTGCGATTATGGGTCATTTAGAGGTAACAGGAGTAGTGTGGGCAGACCACGTTGGACACGAACTCCCACCATGGAAGAAAGTGTGTTGAATGCCGTCCAGAATAATCCTACTACCAGCACATGTGCCGTTGCCTCTACCTTAGGAGTGTCTCGTTGCAGTGTTCAGCATGTCTGGCACGACAATTCCTTACACCCCTTTCATCTCCAAAGGGTTCAGTTACTGCTCCCCCAAGATCATTCTGCACGTGTGGCTTTTGCGCAGTGGTTTCTCCAAGAAAGTGTTCAAGATTTGAATTTTCCAGCCTATGTTTTGTTCATGGATGAGGTTATTTCACTCTGGAAGGCTTATTCAATCAGCACAATGCTCATGTGTGGGCTCACGACAACCCACACAGTTCATATTGTGAAGCAACATCGCTTCACAATAAATGTGTGGGCAGGTATGGTCGGTGACTGCTTAGTCGGCCCATACCTGTTACCATCCCGCATGAACTCCGCTGAATATCGGATCTTTCTTGAACAAGTTCTACCAGGGGTACTTGACGATGTTCCAGCAAATGTTAGATGCAACATTTGGTTTCAACATGACGGGGTGCCTGCCCATTATGGAAGATGTGTTCGTGACCATTTGTACAGGTGTCGATGGATTGGCCATGGTGGACCCGTTGCTTGGCCTCCACGCTCACCTGATTTATCGAGCCTTGATTTCTTTCTGGGGGGAAGGGGGGCTCAAATCTATCGTGTATGAATCGCCTGTGGAGACGGAAATGGATCTTGTGGCAAGACTCGTCTGTGCTGCTGCTACTGTCAAAGAAACTCCAGGTGTGTTTGACTGTGTCCACCAATCTATGCTCCGTCTGTGTCACGCATGCATCGCATCTCATGGTGGAACCTTTGAGCATCTGTTGTAACATCAGAAATTCAACCTGCATGGCTCTGGTCGGGGGGGGGGGGGGGCAAACTATTCGCCGTAGATGTGGTGAAGAATACCATCCAGACTGTATGGTGTCTACAGTGAAATTCCCTACCAGCCAAATGATTTGGGTGTAATACGGAGTTTGTTGTTATTTGGTTTTTAGGAGCATTAGCAACTAAAGCCATATTGCTCTGGGGATATGCTGTGGTTATTCCCTGACCTTTCCACATCTTCCATATTTGGTGGTCATGGGCTCGAACCCCGGTCTAATCGAGAAGTGTGTGCTACGCATTGCTGTTCCTGCCCATGGAGGCGCCTTCTTAGTCTGGCAAGCATTACTTCTTATCTGCGACTTTTTCTGATACTTGAGGATTGTATTTCTTGAGTCCCATGTTTGTAGAATACCATCCAGACTGTATGGTGTCTACAGTGAAATTCCCTACCAGCCAAATGATTTGGGTGTAATACGGAGTTTGTTGTTATTTGGTTTTTAGGAGCATTAGCAACTAAAGCCATATTGCTCTGGGGATATGCTGTGGTTATTCCCTGACCTTTCCACATCTTCCATATTTGGTGGTCATGGGCTCGAACCCCGGTCTAATCGAGAAGTGTGTGCTACGCACTGCTGTTCCTGCCCATGGAGGCGCCTTCTTAGTCTGGCAAGCATTACTTCTTATCTGCGACTTTTTCTGATACTTGAGGATTGTATTTCTTGAGTCCCATGTTTGTGGATTTGGTTTTATTTCCTACAGTTTATTGTTCATTTGATTTCTCCATATCTGGGCCCATTCCTCTTCACATGCTCTAATAATAATTGGTCTAAAATCAGAGTATGGAACTATCTTTGTATTGTTCAGCAGTTCAGAAGCTGACTTTGCTGCATTATCTGCTTTTTATTCCAGAGTATCCTGGGATCCAGCAGAGAGTTATTTTATAGTGGTTTTTTTTTGACAGAGGTTGATTAGAAAGTCAATTTCAAGTAGGACAGGATGACGAGAATGACGTTTACCCTGTACAGCTGATATAGCACTGAGCGAGTCAGAATATATTGGGACAGAAAGTGAATCACGACTGTTGACATATTTCACTTAATGCAAGTTGGATGGCATTTAATTCTGCAGAAAGTATGCTGTACTTACTTAAGTGGAAGAGATTTTGAAACCACATATGAAGGGAATACAGCTGTTGCACTTACACAAGAGTGCGACTTAGAGCCATCCATATAGATTGCGAGTTTCCCAATGTGTTCCAAAGTATGGATAGCATCTTGATCTTTAATAATCCAATTAAGTCTCCTGTGAACCATCTTTTCTAGTGTAGCTGTTGGATGTTAAAAGAGGATATAGTGTTTTTTGATCATTGAGTGAAGTATAGATCAATGTCCACATCATGTCTCTCCCATGGAGGTAAATGCATATTTGAACTTTCCTCGGTTTTGTTGAGATCAATTTCCTATTTCTGTATTATTTCTTGGAGGCATATCCCAGCAGGCCTGGGTTCATTAGCCTTGGATTCGTAGAGTCTTTATCAAAGAGGTTGGTTATTATACCCAACAAGGATGGAAAGCTTATTTTGGCAAAGTAGGCTTTGTCTTCTAATATATAGAGAGGGTTCGTGTGCTTCCACATACAATCTCTGAACTGGTGAGGCACCTAGTGCAGATCGAAGAGTACTGTGTTGGATGGTGTTCAGGGATCGTAAGATACTGTTTTTAGCTGAATCATATACTATAGCTCCATTATCTAATCGTAGCCAGATTAGAGCATGATATAAATTCGGTAATGACTGCCTGTCAGCACCCCAAGATGTTGAGGATACTGTATGAAGGATGTTTAACTTCTGGAGGCATGTAGTTCTTAGATAGGTTACATGTTTATGAAAATTTAATTTGGTATCAAAAATCAAACCCAATGGTCTTATGGAGTCTGTCAATGGTATTTCTCTGCCTTTCAGTTCTGGTTCTGGATGAAGTGATTAATACAGGTTCTGGATGAAGTGATCGCAATTTACAGAAGTCTATTATTGCCGTTTTCCCCTCAGTTATTTTATTTATTGCTAATTGTAGTTGTCTTTCAATGGTAGCCATGCTTGATGATTGACAGGAGTTAGCAAGCTCATCTGCATACATGTTTCCACCGTAACTGGGATGTCTCGAGTAATGCCACTGGTAAGTAATGCAAAAAGTGTGGCACTTAAGATCGATCCTTGAGATACTCCTTGTTCTTCTTCTTGAGTGTGAATTGTGGACAGCTCGTTCTGGAATCGTAATTGAAAGGTCCTGAGATGGAGAAAATTCTGTATGAAGCGAGGCAGGTTACCTCTCAATCCAAGTTTGTTTAAGTCTTTCAGGATTCCATATCTCCAGGTTGTATTGAAAGTTATCATTACCATGTGTGTTTTTTTTTTTTTTTTTTTTTTTTTAATCATTTCAAGTGTGAGCTTAAAATTGTAGATCTGTTATGGCGGAAGCCAAATTGGTGTCGTGTTATAGCATCTTGATCTTTAATAATCCAATTAAGTCTCCTGTGAACCATCTTTTCTAGTACTTTTCCTAAACAGCTGGTCAAAGATATAGGATGATAATTGTTGGGAAAAGAAGCATCTTTCCCAGGTTTTGCTATGGCTGCCACTATTGAATGATGCCATGTATCAGGGTAAACATTCTCTTCAAATATTCTGTTGTAAAATTTTAATATGACAAATTTTGAGTTGGAGTTGAGATGGCAAAGCATTGTATTGTAAGTGCCATCATGTCCAGCAGAACTATTTCGAGAATTCTGGAGAGCTTCGTTAAATTCAGTACCAGTGAATGGATGCTTATAGGAAAAAGATTGGTTCGTATTGAAGTTAATTTTATATTTTTCCATAGACGTTTTTGTGTGTCTAAATGAGTTTTCATAAGACTCAGAGGATGAAGTAGCAGCGGATGTTTCAGCTAATGCCTCTGAAATATCAGTCGGAAAAGAAATATACATTCCTTTCCAAGACAGGACTGGGGCAAAAGTTTGTTGATACTTTCCACTGAAGATTCAGATCTTTCTCCAGATTATTTTGGGGTCAGTGTTTCCGCAGATGGTAGAAATGAATCAAATCCACACATCCTGTTTTGCTTTCCTATGAATTCGGCATGCCTCAGCTTTGAGTCATTTATAGTTTATAAGGTGACGACGAAAGGTATTCCAAGCTTTGTTTTGTTTTCTTTTGGCAAATAAGCAATCCCTTGTCCACCATCCATTATATCTTCATTTGGTAATATTTGATCTCGGTATTGCGCTGGCAGCAGCTCCAAATAGTTCTTCTACTATATGCCTAGTGGCATTATTAATAGATGCAAATGACTATCAAAATGGATTGTATTCGAAAATTTTTCCCAGTTTGCTCGGTGAAAATTCTACAGAATTTGTTGGTTGGAAGCATAGTTTGTATCCGTCTGTATTTTGCAAATTATAGGAAAGTGATCACTGTTGTGAAGGTCAGTTAATACCATCCAATCAGGGCTAGAATAAATGGACGAGGAACATATGGACAGGTCCAGAGCAGAGCTTGACCTGTAGATAGGTGGATATAAGTATGTACACTGGTATTCAGTAATGTTAAGTGATGGATCTCAAGTACGGTTTTGATCATCTCTACGATCTATGTTTGGGGAACCGCACAAAGGATGATGTGCATTTAGATCGCCTAGAAAGCATACAGGGTGGGGCAGTTGATTTAGTAAATTGTCAAGTTCTGCAGTGGAACATGAAAGGTTTGGTGGAATATAAATGGAGACAAGAGTGAGAGAAATGCCAACAACAATACGAACGGCTACTGCTTCTAGATTGGATAGTACATTACTATGAACTAATGTACTGGATAGTACATTACTATGAACTAATGTACTGGATAGTACATTACTATGAACTAAAATTGCTACTCCTCTTGCCGGAGATTCAGAATATCTGTCACATCTGTATAGTGTATACTGTGAGAAGTGTGGAGTATAATTTGATGATAAATATCCTGGAGACAAATGCTTGCAGGATCGTGCTGGTGCATTAAGTATTTTAATTCATCGAGATTGCTTCTTAGACCTCTACAATTTCATTTAATTATTTTCTGCATTATTACTTAGGTTTAGGTTAGGAAGATTGATCTGATCGTTTTGTTTTCCCTCGATCCTGTTTATATTTTTCCCGCTTTGAAAAAAACTGGACGAGTAATATCCATCTCGTCATCAGCATGTAGCAGGAGAACTGCATCTTCATTATCTGACTTCTCATCAATTTCCATAGTTCGATCAGTTGGTTTATTCTGTGTAAGGTGTGCCTCTTTCTCTGGCTTGGATGGTTTTGTATTACTATAATTTGATGTACTATTGGTCTTTGCTGTCAGTGTCTCCCCATCCGTCAGGATGGATCTGGTCCATTGAGCAAGAGATAATTTATGGAGAATTGTAAGTCTGTGTTGAAAACTCTAGTGTTTTTGACTGCATTGGAATATGATTTGGAAGGCATCACGTTTAATATCTGGATTATTACTTTTTCCATGATTCGCAAGTTCTAGAATATGCAGGGTGAGCACCCTGGCAGTTGGGACATTTTTGCTGTGCATTCAGTTTGGGAGTGGTCTGGTGAGCCACACACATGGGACCTGGACACTATTTGAGAATGACTATATCTCTGACGCTTAAAGCATCTAAGTGGATTTGGAATATATGGTCGGATTTTACAGGAAAGGTAGCCAGCTCTAACCGATGCTGGGAGATGCGGAGTATTGAAGGTAAGGATAATGTTTCTCGTGGGTGTAAGGACACCATCCTGTTTGGTCATTATTCTTTTGGCTCTGATGACTCATTGTGCCTTAAGTTCTTCAGTAATTTCTTCCACATTACAGAGGTCCCATTGTGAAATGATCCCTTTTGAGGTGTTTAATGTGGGATTACAGAAATGGGAAAGCCTCCAAAGGTCGTTTGCTTCAGGAGCTGCCTAGAATGAGTAGGATTAGATGTTTCTGTGAGGAGATCTCCTGAGCAAAGGTGTTTGACTATTTTTGGAGTGCCTGCTACAGCCTCTTTGCTTTTCTGCACCAAAAATAAAATGAAGATAAGTTGCTAAGAGGTTTCGTAGACAAGGAATGTAAAATTGGGAAACCAGGCAGATCAAGTGAAGATGATTCTTCACCTGATTAAAAAGAATCAAAAAAGAAGATAATCTACAGTCAATGATATTAAGGGATCCATGTTTGTTCCTTTTCGCCCTGAGTATTGAATTTATACTCAGGTTACCAGCTCCACCATGTGGAAGCAAGAGTGGTGCCACCACTGACCAAGTGATAAGAGGTTAGTGGTTACCGTGTTAGAAAAGTTAGTTATATAAACATAAAAGAAAGGTGTATTTCCTTTCTTGGTATATAGCTTGCCTCTTTATTTAGAAGGAGCTAAAAATAACTTTGAAAGAAAAGACTAGAAATCTCTTAAATTACTCGTTCATAGAAAGGACGCTTTGGAAAATCGCTAGATCACTTCGCTTGACACTCTGGGCCCCCTTTCTTGGTAAGACAACCCATTTGCACTTCGTATTAATCTCTGCACCCTTCAAAACATCCACATCCTTCCTAAAATGAGGCGATCTTACCTGTATGAAGTATTCAAGATGTGGCCTGACTATTGGGATAATCCCCTCCTTATCCCTTGCATTTGTCAATAATAAAATTCAATTGCTGCTTCTCAGTCTATCTACTTAATTTTCCTGTATTAATTGCTGTGTCATGCCCTGATTATGATTTTTTTTTTTTTTTATGTAAACCCCAAACATGAGAGGTATTAGAACCTATAGTACTTAGTACCGTGCTTGGGTTGATACAAAGGTTACTCTGCTAACCTTTGTATCACCTGCAAATTACAAAATCTGTATAGTGTTGAGATAGTTGGATGCAAAGGTATAATGATAGTGGGAGTAATCTACAGGCCAAGTGATTGTGAAGATTATGATGAGAGCCTCTGCATGCAAATGAAATGGGCAAGTAAGTGTGAATGTCTTATTATTGGTGATTTTAATTCGCCTCTAACTGATTGCAGCAAATTTTTAAATCAACTAGATCAGTGGTGTCCAACCTACGATCTGTGTGGCCATGAAAATGGCTAATTTGTTCGGATCAGTGTGTGTTTGCGAGCAAATTTTTTCATGCATGAAATCAAATAAATATTTAAAAAGAAACAGAATAACAGATAAGCATCTTCATTCTGTATTGAGAATTGCAAAGTTTCAACCAAATTTTGAAAAATTATCTAAAAATATCCAGCCTCAATCATCTCATTAAATATTAAGTTTTGTTCAGTAAATGTCATTATGTATTGTACTTTAAAAAAAAATTTCCAATATGTTCAATTTTAGGTGTATCATTATATTTATTCATTCACCTTAATATTGGAAAGCAGTGATCCTTTTCAGGTTGTAAATTTTGTAAAGTGAGCATTCGAAAACAAAAGTAAAATAATTTTTCCAAAAAAAACAACAGTTATAATTTTAATAAAATCTAAAAATATAAATCACTTACAGGTTTCTTCACATGTGTTGGAAATTTGCATTTTTTAAATATAACCTGAAAATAAAAAAACACAATAATATGAAAACAGAAACTTTCCTTTTACACATAACAAGATATGGAAAATGTAACACCATTTTTCTCGAATCACTCAGTGCAGCCTGCGAATCAAATCTAACTTTGAATATGGCCCCTGTACAGGAAAAGAATATTCTAGACCTCATCACCACCCATGAACCAGATGGCATATTAGGGTTGACAGTACAGGAACCAGTAGCAGGAAGTGTTCACGGAGTTCTAAGGTGAACGATGAAGAAAGAGGAGAAGCATTAGTAGAGGCATATGATGCAAGAAAGCAAGCTTGTGCAGCATCAGCCAAAAAAAAAACTACTCCTATTTCACCCCTTCGTTCGTTCGAAATACCTGTCCAGTTAAGCCTTAAGTTTATTTAGGCTATCAACTTCCACAACAAGGGATGGAAGTCTGTTCCACCAACCAACTACCTGCTGGCTAAAGGCAAATTTCCGCACATCTATCCTACATCTGTCTTTCCTCAATTTGAATTTATGCCTTCTCAGGTGATTATTCTGAGCAAGAAGAAGAATCCCATCAGCACTGAGCATGCTCAAACCATTCAAGGCTTTATACACCTCTGTCAGATCATCTCGCCGGTGTCTAGTCTCCAGACACTGTAATTTGCAAGACTTAAGCCTTTCTTCGTAAGAGCACCCCTTTGTTCCATTCACTAATCTTGTTGCCCTTCTCTGTACTCGTTCCAGCATCTCTACATCCTTCTTGAAATGATGCCTCCAGACCTGTATACAGTATTCAAGGTGTGGCCTGATCATTGCCATATAAAGGGGAATAACACCTCCTAATCCCTGCTAGAAAAATTCCTGTATATCATTAACAAGATACCATGAGCTACTCTTGGAGCCCTTGTGCACTGCTCAGAAAACTCCATATCTGCCTGCACAATTACCCCCAGGTCCTTTTCATTCTCTACCACTCGCAGTGTAGTACCAGAGTTGATACATCTCTGGGATTACTGTTTCCCATATATAGTACTTTACATTTGTCAATGTTAAACTTCATTTGCCACCTCTCAGCTCATCTGCTCAACCTTTCCAGATCCTGTTGCAACAGCATACTGTCGGTAATGTCCTTAACAACCCTGCCAACCTTTGTATCGTCTGCAAACTTGGACATTAAGCTTGATATATACCATCACCAATATCATTTATAAATACAGAAAACAACAATGGACCCAACACTGAACCCTGAGGGATTCCACTAATAACATTAGTCCACAATGCTTTCTCCACCCTCTCTCTGCCTTCTCCACCCTCAACCATCCCTTTATCCATAGCAGCAATTTGCCTCCAATGCCACACTGCTCCAATTTGTGCAGCAGTCTTCCATGTGTAACAGTATCAAAAGCCTTTAAGATCCAAATAAATAATATCAAAGTTATTCCCTGCATCCAGTTCTTTTGTGACTGCATCATAGTATCCAATCAAATTGGTCAGGCAAGACTTTCCCTTAACAAAACCATGCTGTGTCCGAGCTATAACTGAAGTCTTGTCTAGAAGATCCTGCAGTGCTTCTTTAACCAGTGCCTCCATTAATTTTCCTGGAACAGAAGTTAAACTCACAGGTCTATAATTACTTGTGTCAGCCTTTGATCCTCTGAATTGGGATCACATTTGCACACCTCCAGTCTATGGGTACCCTTGAGTCCAAAGAAGCTCTCATAATTATTATTATTATTAGCCATATGGTACAAGGAAGCCTGAGGCTTATGCTGCACCAGCCAAAAAAAAAAAAAAAAAATTCCCGAGTTACCCCCTGTGTGTGTGTGTGTGTGTGTGTGTGTGTGTGTGTGTGTGTGTGTGTGTGTGTGTGTGTGTGTGTGTGTGTGTGTGTGTGTGTGTGAGAGAGAGAGAGAGAGAGAGAGAGAGAGAGAGAGAGAGAGAGAGAGAAGTAGAAGGCATCACCAAGAAAGAGAAGAATGATGATATCCAGCTCAGGACCCTGGGTTTGCCAAGCCCATACTCACCAGATGTGAGCCCCTGGGGTAAATTATGGCTAAGGGTTTGGTTACTTCCTTTGCCTCCTTTAATATAACTGGATAGATCCCATCCACCTTGCCTTTTTTGTTTATCCTCAATTTCTCCCTCACTTTACTCAGTTCATCTAGCTCACTGCCAGAGTTTACTTCACATCTGGCATTCTCCTTCCTGAATAATTAATTACTCATGTGTGATCGTAGGTGCAAAATACTCGTTTAGTTTGTTAGCCACCTGAGCAGGATCATCAACAGTTGAACCATCAATATCCAGTGGACCGATCTGATTCATCCCGTTCCTTCTAGACTTTACATAGGTAAAGATCTCTTTGCTGTTTTCTTTGTATCTTTTGCCTGACTAATCTCCTTTGTGACTTGGTTACAGACCAGCTTATATCTATTATAGGCTTCCATGTCACCCATTAATTTATATGTATACCGTGCATTTTTCTTCTGCCATATGTCTCATTAGTTCATCTGACATCCATTTAGGCGTAAACCTTAGAACAATATTTCTTAGTTGGTATGTAAAGCCTAGTAGTTTCCAAGATATCAATGAATTTTGTTTTTTAGCATTTCACTATGAATAGGTGCACTATAGTCCCCAGAAGCTTATATGCCATTAAACCTCCTTAACACACACACAACTATTCACAAGTATTTTATTTTATTTTTTTTTTCAATTCCAGTGATCCCATAAAAATCATGTTGAAGTTGATGTCAAAAAAAAGAAAAGTTTTGTCACGTTTTTAATGAGTGGTGGCCAATTAATTGCTTTTTTTGCCTGCATGTCTTTGTGCAAAAAATTTTGGGCATAGATTCAGTCATGTCACCAGTAATATCAAAGTAAATTTTATTTGCAAGACTGGTCTGAATCATCATCAATTTAAACATTTTCTTGAAACCGTTGAGGCCAAATACGGTGATTTGATGTACCACACTGAAGTACGATGGTTGAGTCGCGGTAACGTGTTGATGTGATTTTTTGAAATAGATATATTTATGAACGAAAAATTGAAAAATGTTCTGGAATTGTGAGATTTCAAATGGTTATGGAGTCTTGCCTTTTTAACAGATATATGTGAGCACCTGAATTTTCTTAATATGAAACTATAAGGATGAGACAAACTTGGCAATGAATTGTATTATAATGTCAAAGCATTTGAAACAAAACTTTTCACATTTCCATATTGCGATAATTTATCTAAAAATATGCCTAGTTGTAATTTTTCCACTGAAAATTTTGCAGATAGATTTTCTGATTTTAAAAATAATTCAAAGGTGTTTGAACTTTTTCAAAATCCATTTGACATACCCATCAATGATGTTGATGAGAATTTACAATTAGAGTTAGTAGATCTTCAATCTAATGATGTACTGAAGACAATATTTAAAAATGAAAATTAAATTCTGCCAGACAGGTTATCTCAATTTTCGGAAGAACATGCATATGTAAAATCAAAAATATGATCAACGTCTAACTGATCCGCATTTACATGACTTTTTAAGAATTGGAACTAGTACTTTAAAACCCAATATTATGAAACTTAGTCACACTCTACAACCATATTCATCGCATTAGTTATAATTTTGTTGTATTGCTAACTGTATTTTTGTGATTAGTACAATAAAAAAAGTTATAATTAATAATGAGTAGTCTTCTAGTAAGTAATAATTAAAATTTGATATAAACAAACTGGTATATTTTATATTACATATTCATCGATTTATTTTTGAATCTATAGATATAGGTAGGTATAAAATTTGTTTCTCTGCATAACTTTATTGTTATGCAGAGAATGTAGCTTTCGGTAATTAATAATTATCTCCGGCCCACCTCTCAAAATTTGGGAAACCCTGGTATAAACAGTTCAAATATGGAACAACTTCAATGCATGATGAAGAAATCCTAGGATGCCTAGCAAGTGCCATAACCGAAAGTATTGTAAAAATTGAGACATTAATCCTCAAAATTGCCGTATTAGCATCATAGAATTAGCTTCAGAACTTCACACTGGTGTGGAGAACATCATCCATCAACAGTTGCAAATGAGTAGTCTGCTAGAGGGGGGTTCCCAGACTTCTAACTCCTTACCTGAAGCAGGAAAGGCACAATGTGCATGTGAAATGTTGTCGATGTGCCAGGATTTTTTTTCACAGCTTGTCACCTTGGACCCATCACTATGATCCTGAAACTAAACAAATGACAAAACAATGGAAGCACACAGAATCACCCCACCACACACACACACACATACAAAAAGGCAACCAAGTGCTGACAAAGTTGATGCTTTTTTTGATGAAGTTGATGAATTTTTTTTGCATGGTGTACTACTCTTTACAGTTGAAGCTCTTTATAGCGACCCTCTTTTTAACTTCCCAACACGTTAAACGTCCGATGTGGTTGGTTCTCACCAGTTTCTCATTAACCTAATGCTATAACATAACATTATAAGAAGTAGTCCTTTCAAGGGTAAGAATAGGACATACTTATCTGACCCACATCTATTTACTCACAGGGAATGACCTGCCACAGTGTCCACTTTGTAATATAAATCTGAGTATAAAACACATTCTCATTGACTGCCCTTTCTATGAACAAGACAGAACTTCAACCCTGCTATCACTGGTTAATCTTCGTAGACCGATAACTTTAGAGAATCTCATTGGAGATGATGCAGATATTTCCGAATTTTTAACTTCTTAAAGCAAACTGGACTTTTTAATCAACTCTGAATTTATGAAACTTTCTCATTTCTTTTTATATAATAAATGAATAGGCGTATTATAGCCAAAGTAGCTTATGCGCCATCAAACTCCCATATCAACAACATAACATTATAACAGTTGTTAATGGCATTGGAAATAAAAGGATTTCCTTATAATGACCATAAATTTCTACCTCTTAACCTGAGTTTTTACTTTTTTATTATATTTGCATATAAAAATGACAGAACACTTCAAATATATTGAAGTAACTGACAAGCTTGCAGCCTAATTGTGAGAAATCATTTAAGATTTCCCACACTCTTTTCACATTTCATTATTGAAATTCATTATTGTGCCATGCACAATAATGAAATGAACATCGGCTAGAAGTTCATTTCATTAGTTTGAGTGTATGTTTATTGGTATAACTCCAAGAGTGTAATAGCTTTGTCAATTGCAAATAAAATTTGGATTTTGCAAGCTGTAGGTGTGCATTCTAAGACTGATATTAGCACAGCCTAGCTGCAAAAGTGAAATAACTGCTTTGCACACCTTCATAATTCTCTTTTAAAACATGCTCTACCATTGAAACAGCATGTTTTAAAGTAAATTCTAAATTCTCTTGTAGCTATGTAGCCTATGTAGTGAAATATCCAATTTAATCTTACTGCACTCTACAATCATAATTTTCTTGTGTAATACTGTCGTACATATATACATTGTGTTCAAGCATTTACTTTTTGTTGCTGATTTTATGAATGATCGATATAATGCCATTTCAATGTTATAACAGTTTTTCTCATTTCCCTGCACGTTCATCGCATGCTGTAGTGAGGGTTTCAAATATTGTGCATCCTGCTTATTCTCCTGACCTTGCACCCTTGGATTTCTTCCTCTTTCCTCCCCTGAAGTCCTTTCTTGGGAAACACTCTGCTAGTGATGATGAGATGATTGCCAATTTGTGATTTGAAGAACACTCAGAGAACTTCCACAAAACTGACAAAGCAAAAATGTGTAATTTTGTCTGGTGACAATGTTGAAAAGTGTAATGCATGGTGTTTGTTTTTACCTTCTGGAACAATAACTTCTGAGTGAATACAAATCTTTTTTGAACCCCCCCCCTCATCCTATAGAATTTGGTGTTGGTAACTTCATCAGCATAGAATAGATTCCACTGCATAGAATTTAAAAATTGTTTGAGACCATTATAATCACCTTTATGAAAGTAAAAGTCCTTCCCTTTGCCCTTGGCAATAATAATTACATCTTTAAATAAATCCTACATCAATACACTGTGTTCACTGTCATCTAGTGAGTCTTGTCTGCAGCTTCTGATAATCAGACCATTATTGCTTTCTCTTGTTTTATTTCTATGTTAGAGAAGCAACAAGAGACGTGCCAGTGTAGAAAACAATCATCCAATCCACCAGTTCCAGTCAATATCAAGAAAATTAGTTCCCCATTATAAGACATTCTGATTTACTGGCTCACTCTATCTGTCTATACAGTTTTTCATTATACACATCAAATCATTAGGCCTGTAACTCGCTCCTACTCTCTCATTTTCCTAGTGCTTATGTCACGCCAGACTAACTCAACATTGCACTACCTTAGATTTAACAAGCTTCTTAACTAAGAGCATAACCCTTCCTCTGTACATATTGTATTCCCCATATTCAAATTCTGAATCCCTTATATCTGAGTGACACCATGTCTCTGACAACCCCACAATGGCTCCAACTCTGCTCTTGGAGACCTTATTGCCTCCCACCTGCTTCACATAGTGAACTAGGTCTGTTGGCTCATTCGATAACACACCATTCACGTGGTGTGAATAACAGCCTTGGTCACCACCCTTTTATCAGAACCATTGAACTTCCCTTGCCTCATTTTTCAGGTGAGACATACTAAATGGGATATCGTTGAGCATCTACAAAAAAAGATGTGCAGTGTATTGTCACTGCACAATTATATCTACTACCTGCAAATGAAAGACCTGGCAGGCAGCTCAGTTAACTGCCCTTATGACTGGTATGCATTGAGCCTGCAAAGACTACCAGAAAGCCAAATCTCACCATCTACCAGAGGCAAGGACTTAAATTCACATTCACCGACCTCAGAGAACAATTCATTTCTAGAAATTTGTGCTCAAACAAAACTGGCAAACACAGGTAGCAACTAAAGACTCTTGGAATCTTATTTATTATTATTATTAGCCATATGGTGCACCAGCTAAAAAAAAAAAAAAAATTCCCAAGTTACCCAAGAGAGAGAAGAATCACCAAGAAAAAGAATGATGATGATAGCCAGTTCAGGACCCCAGGTTTATAAGTTAGTAAAGAGCTAAAAGGTCCATTGTACTTCAGTAACTTTTATTGTGTGTTGTACTGCTTATTTATTGCACCATAAGATTTGCTTACAGTGGGGCCCCATGACTGCCAACCTCAAAATATTGAAATGTGGCAGCAATTTAAAACAAAAAGCTAAAAGACAATTTACTTACATTAAAACAGCTTAGGCAAAAACTGGACAGGGTTTTTCAGTCACTTTAGTTGTGTTCATGAACAAGCTAACTCAAATACAAATAAGATAGGACTTTAAGCAACCACCATGGAATCAGGAACATTTTTCATGCATATGCTTGTACAACCAATAATCTGAAAGCAAATAGACACCTCACATTTATACAATTTTGGTGTAACTTCATTTCTAGGGTCTTAGAAACTAATAATTTGGTGATATTATGCTGTATGTTCATCACTTTGATACTATTGAAAGTGAATAAATGATTATGCATAATGGTGTGATGGGCAAAGTTCTGGGGTGATTAGCTGAAAATGACAGCACATGACAGTAAGACGAAACAAATGGCCCTCAGTCCCCAGCAGCTTTCACTTCCCCTCTTACAGCAGCGAGAGGAAGCAGGGGGTGCTAAGAATCGGGGTATGACCAGGCTACCATGCACGGAAACTGAACTGGCCCGTTACAATGTAAGATCGCTCATTGCTGAAGACAGGATACTAGAGCTGGAATATCATCAGTTTGGCTGAATCATTAGAAGAAGAAATGAATCACTTATAAGTTTATCAAGTGGAAATCTGCTATACACCAATGGAAACACTGAAAGGAGTGAAGGTGGAGTTGACTTTCTAGTCCATAAAGATATACAAAACAACATTTTGGAATTCAAAAGTACATCACCAAGGGTGTCAAGACTACTACTCAGGATTTCTAAGATGTATAAGATAAAGGTTATAATAATTTATGCACCAACATCGAGCCATGATGATGAAGAGGTTGAAGAAATGTACACCGAAATTGAGTATTCTAGATGAACAGAAAACTCACTAAACTATCATGGGGGACTTCAATGCTTAAGGTTGAAAAGAGAAAAAATAGTGCAGAAAGGGGAATTATAGGAAATTTTGGAATTGGTAAAAGAATGAAAGACTTGTGGAATTTGCAGAATCTTGAGGAATGCAACAATGAACACCCTTTACAAGAAAAGGGTGAACAGAAAGTGGACATGGAAGAGTACAAATGGATTAACAACTAATCAAATTGACTTCATCCTCACTAACAGAAAATATATTGTGAATGATGTTACTGTCCTGAACAAGGTAAATGTTGGAAGTGAACACAGAATGGTAAGATGCACACTTGACATAGATGTAAGAAAAGAAAGGAAAAAAACTGACTCGAGTAAATAATATGAAGGTCTTTGAGATAACAGAAGAGAAGAAAAAGCAGTATGTACTGGAACTTAAAACAAGTGAGCTTCTGCAGACTGCTCAGGACCAAGATATCGACGAGGAATATTACAGCTTTCTGAAAGTGATAAAACCCAAGAAACCTATAGATAAAAAGAAATTCAAAGAAGAAAAAATCAGTCAAGAAACACTTGTCATAATGAGCAAGAAAAACAGACAGGGAGAAAAATGAGTATACTGAGTTATGCAAAGCCATTAGAAAGAGACTCAGAGAGAACATAAGAAAATTTAACAAGAGAAAAGTAGAACAAGCATTAAGGGAAAACAAAAGGATTTAAATCAGCAGCCATGAGCAGTAATACAGAAAGACAAATCATACTGAAACTGAAGAATAGCGATGGTGTACTTATACAAAGGGTACTAGGAAAGTTTTGCAATACAGCTTTGTTTATTTAATTTTTTCAAAGTAATTTCCTCTACATTCAATACACCTCTCCATCCTCCGAAACCTATCTTTAAACCAGTTTGCCAAGTTTCACTAGGGAGTAAAGCACACTCGTTGTCCCAAGCCCGTAGATGGTCCTCATCACTGGAAAACCGCCTCCCTTTTAGCTTCATTTTCACATGCGGGAACAGTGCAAAGTCGCAGGGAGCAAGGTCTGGACTGTAGGGAGGGTGCTCGAGAAGTTTCAGTCCTGTCGTGGTCACATATTCGGTGCAGGCTTTGGCGCGGTAAGCTGGAGCATTATCGTGATGGAGGTACCAGGTGTCCATTCTTGACTTTGGCCGCAGGTTCTTCATAGATCCAATGACTTTAGGCAGGCATTGTTCAGTATACCACTTAGCTGTGACTGTCTTCTGCGTGTCCAAAACGACACGTTCCACAATTCCACTCGATTTGAAAAATACAGCTATCATTTTCTTCTTTACAGATTGGGATTTTCTGACAATTACGGGTGTGTCGTCATCATCAAAGACCCAAACTTTGTTTTGAGCCTTGGTCGGCAGATCGTAATAGTACAGCCAAGTCTCGTCACCTGTCACGATGTTGTTTACATACCGAGATTGTCCCTTATCAAACTTTTTTAACATCTCCCGGCCCCAAGTCACACGTCGTGTCATCTGCTCTTCAGTCAGTTGATGCGGCACCCAGAGAGAACAAAGTTTCTTCACGTGCAAATGATCTTGCAGAATCGAACGAATTGCTGGTGCATTTAGGCCCAAAGTATCCTCTATCTGTTGGTAGGTCACTCGCCTGTTTTCGTCAAGCATTTTCCTCACAGCAGTAACGTTTTCCTCCGTAACTGACGTTCGTGGCCTTCCCGGCCTCTCAGAATCCTCCAGAGTGAAATTTCCCCTTTGGAATTCTCTATACCACCTGAATATCGTTGTACGATGTGGACAATCATCATCTAGTGCAAGAGTCATTTCTTCTAAGCACTGGTCTATGGTTAAACCACGCACGAAATTATACCGCAAAACTGTCCTTATCTCATTTCGTGACCACGATGCCATCGCAAGCACTTTACACTCTCACTACTAATGAATAACTGAGCCCATCGACTTGGCGCGGCGGCTACTATGCACATATGAACATGTCTCAACATGCAGCAACAAGCAGCTTCCTGTGATTCATTGTTGCGTCATATTGCAAAACTTTCCTAGTACCCTTTGTACATAGCAGAGAAGGTATAAAGAGTTATAAAAGGAGCTAGGGCAGTGGTTTTCAACCTTTTTTTTAATAACGGCACCCCCTAAGAAATATATTTTGCAGCAACCCAACTTAATTTTCTGCCTGTTAGATCTGATTCTCTCTCTGTATGTGTATATATATATATATATATAATATTAAAAAATGTTATATAATAGTTATTACAATAATATAATTATAAAAATTATATTTCATTATGCAAATTATATATATCCAGTATATAATAATTTTATTCTTTACATAGAAGTACTAAGTAAACATCAATTATAGATCACCACAAAATTAAAAAGATACTGTACACCTTTTTATAATTAAATAAACATATAAATTAAAAAATAAATAAATAAGTTTAAGTAACTTAAACCCAAATTACGTGGCACCCCCGGAATGTTGTTGCGGCACCCCAGTTGAAAACCACAGAGCTAGGGAATGATGCCAGCAGTGGGGAAGATGGATCACAAATTAGTAACACATACAACATACCTGATATCCTTCCTGATGAGGTAGAACATGTGGTGAACAAAATGAAGAATCAGAAAGTCCCGGGGGGGGGGGGGGAGATACGAAGTTACTGTAGAGTTGTTAAAATTGGGAGGAAGAGACATGACACAAAAACTGGCAAGACTCTTCACAAAATGCATTAGAAAAGGTGTGGCACCTAAGGAGTGGAATAATGCAATCATAGTTTTGCTGCATAAGAAAGGAGATATCAGAAATTGGAAATTATAGCTTGTTATCCCGCATCTACAAGTTGTTCACAAGGGTCATTACTAACAGATTAGAAAGAATACTTGATGAGAATCAAGCGAAAGGGCAAAGCTGGCTTTAGGACAGGATTCTCAACTATGGATCACCTTCACGTAATGTCACAGCTAATGGAGAAAGCAAATGAATATAAAACACCATTATGCCTGGCATTTCTGGATTATGGAAAGGCATTTGACTCCATACAGCAAAAGGCAATGTTTCGGGCACTGGAAAGACAAGGCATAGATACCCCATATATTATGATTTTGAAGAAAATATATGAGAATGCTACCTCCTTTATTAGACTAGACAAAGACAGTAGGAAATTTAAAATTGAGAAAGGAGTTTGACAAAGAGACACAATATCTCCGAAATTGTTTACTGCTGCCCTTGAGGAAGCTTTCAGAAGATTAGACTGGTCACAGAAAGGAGTCAATGTGAATGGAGAGTACCTAAACCATTTACAATTTGCAGATGACATTGTGGTCATAAACCACGATCCCAAAGAATTAGAGGAAAATCTTAAATCAGTTATGTAGAGTTAGTAAGGATTTTGGACTAAAGATTAATATGGCTAAAACAAAAGTAGTGATGAACAAATATGCCACAGAAAGGGATATAATGATTGAAGGAGCAGTAATTGAAAAGGTGGAGTCATATATTTATCTGGGACAAGTCATTGGCTGTAATAATGATATGTGGATGGAAGTCAAGAGAAGAATAAATTTTGGATGGATAGCATTCAAGAAATATAGTCACATACTGAGGAGCAATATCCCAATTTGTCTGAAACTTAAAATAATGAACCAATGTATACTCCCCCACCATGATATGGAAGTGAAAACTTGGGCACTCACCAAAAGAATAGAAGAGAAGCTGAGAACTGCACAGCGAAGAATGGAACAAATTATATTGGGAATCAGACTGTTAGATAAGAAGAGAAACGTGGATTAGGCAGCAAACTCAAGTAAAGGAGATTCTTATCAAAACTAAAGGACTAAAATGGTCTTGGGCAGGACACACAGCTCGAAGACATGATGACAGATGGACTAAGAAAATAACAGAATGGTACCAAGAGGAGCTAAGAGAAAACCTGGAAGACAACAACAGAGATGGACAGATGAAATTCATGAGTTTGTGAGTAGTAAATGGATGGCCATTGCACAAAACACAAGGAACTGGAAAGTTGCAGGACAGGCCTTCATCCTGCAGTGGATTGTAAATGGCTGATGATGATAGCTGAAAGTCAAGTTTACTCTCTGTTCAAGGGTACATCCAGTGAATCCTGATGCAACGAATCAAACAGCATAAGATGTGCTATAAATGAGACTGTCATTTATGACAGTCTCATTTTCTTTTTCAATTGCAATCTTTTTCAATTTTTTGCAATTAGAACTGTTCCCACTTCTCGACTGGTTTTATAATGCATCTCCCAGTAAAGCAAACCTTGAGAAGCTGAGCCAACTGCAAAGTTCCCAAGGCATAGGACACAATTTTCTGAAAAATGAATCTTCCATTATCATGGCAAAAGACTTCAGATGTGAATCAATTGAGGAATTCATCTTTGAACATAACTTTAAGGTCATAAAAATCAATTAACTCCCTGTATCAAACTCTAACAGGGAGCTAAGTGATTTTGTAATAACTGAGAGCAAAGTGGAGGAGAAATTGTTGAAGTTAAACATAAGGAAGGCACCTGGGTGGATGGGATCTTTCCAGTTATATTAAAGGAGGCAGAAAAAGAAGTAAGCAAACCCTTGGCCATAATTATGAAAGCTTTGGACTCAGTGGAGATCCCCATGGACTTGAGGTGTGCAATTATATCACCAATTCACAAAGGGGGTTCAAAAAGGTGACACAAGTAACTATAGAGCTGTTTAACCTGTGTTCTGGGGGAAACAATGGAGTCACTGGTTAAAGAAGCATTGCAGGATCATCTAGACAAGACTGCAGTAGTAGTTAAGACACAGCATGGGTTTGTTAAAGGAGGTCTTTGTCTGACCAATTTGATTGGATACTATGATATAGTCACAAAGGAACTGAATGCCAAAAATAATTTTGATATAATATACTTGGATTTCAGGAAAGCTTTTGATACTGTTGCATATGGAAGACTGCTGTACAAATTGGAGAGGTATGGTATTAAGGGTAAGTTGCTACAATGGATAAAGGGATGGGTGAGTGGGAGACGACAGAGAGTGGTAATCAATGGACACTGCTCTTCGTAGACAAATCTTATTAGTGCAGTTCCCCAGGGTTCGGTGCTGGGCCTATTGTTGTTTTGTGTATTCATCAATGATATTGATGAATACCAGGATTAATGTCCAAGTTTGGATATTGAGATGATACAAAGGTTGGTAGGGTTGGTAAAGACAGTATGCTATTCCAACTGGATCTAGATAAGTTGGGCAAATGGGCTGAGAAGTGGCAACTGAAGTTTAACATTGACAAATGCAAAGTACTGCATATGGGTAGCAATAACCCAAGAGAAATATACCAACTGTGTGGTATGACATTCAGGGAAGTGGAAAGTCAAAAAGACCTGGGGTAATTGTGCAGTCAAATATGAAGTTTGCTGAGCAGGGCAGGTCATGGAGTCTTGTGAATGATATATAGGAATTTTGCTAGCAGGGACAGGAAGATGATTATCCCATTATATAAGGCAATGATCAGGCCACACCTAAAGTACTGTGTACAGGTCTGGAGGCCTCATTTTAGGAAGGAAGTAGAGTTGTTAAAACGAGTACAAAGAAGGGCAACAAGATTTGTGAGGGGAACAAAGGGGTGCTCTTACCAAGAAATGCTTAAGTTCTGCAAATTGCAGCACCTGGAAAGTAGGTTGATCTGATTGAGGTGAATAAGGCCTTGAATGGTGAATGCTGATGGGATTTTTCCTCTTGCTCAGATTAAGAACCTGAGGAGGCATAGATTCAAACTGAGGAAAGACATTTAGAATAGATGTGCGGAAATTTGCCTTTCGCCAGTGGGTAGTTGATTGGCGGAACTACCAGTGGGTAGTTCCGTCAATCAACTACCAACTTCCATCTTTTGTTGTGGAAGTTGATAGCCTAAATAAATTTAAGGCTGAGCTGGACAGGCACTTGGAATGACTGTTGGAGTGAAATGGGAGGGTTGTTGTTGGCTGATGCTGCCTAAGCTTGCTTTCTTGCATTGTATGCCTCTGTTAATGCTAATCACTCTGAACAACCCTTCCCACTTTCAACACTGTAAATGAGCCCCTGCCAATATACACTATGCCTAGATTTCAAATCAAAACTGCCTTGTTGTCAAATCTTTGTTTATAAACAAAGATCTAAGAACACTACCAACAAAAGACCAACTTAACTTCATAGAAGGAACAACTGACAAATGGTTGCCAGGCTACCATGAAATGGTGAAAGTATATATTGAATTCGGTCATCTGATGAGTACAGAAACCAGTTTATGCCAACAAGTCCACAAAGCAAAAGATCCACGTGGACAGAGAATAAGATAAATTGCCTAAAAAAGAAATAAGAAAGAAATGATCATTAGAAAAGAAATTTAGGCAAAGACTGACCAAAACAACTGGCATCTTTTTGTATAAAATAACATACAATAGAATCAAGCCAAAGTAGAAATTATACTGTCTCCTTAGGCATCATCCCTTCAGGTGACAAATCACCAAAAGGTGAAGAATAAGCGCAGATCACAAGGCAGAACAAACAATTTATATGAACTACTGAAGCAGAATTCAATCCAGGTAAACTAAAATATGCTGTCAAGAAATCTAAATCCAGAAAATACCACACCCTCAATCTGACTGAGACATGTGATACAAGAATTTTTACAACTGAAAACCAGGAGACCTGCTTAACCTATGCAACACAGCTTCAAGAGGGTCTTCCGTCTTGAAGCTGTGTTGCATAACTCTGTTATTCTTCAGTTGTGGTGCAGGCCAGGGTAAAATGCAGTGATAGTGTTTGTGTTGTTAGTAAATGTTTGTTAAAGTAATGTAGGCTATTATTAACTTTGTATAATTACATTTGCTGTACCACTTGGTCACGCTTCCTTTTACCATAATTCCTAATCCACTCAGTGCCCAGCCTATTCATTCTACATTGCATCCCCTTGCTACTAGCTTACTGATATTTTTCAGCTAATACAGTTGCCAGTTGATCTGTGGGATAAGGAAATGGTATCAGACCTATAATCAACAATATTCCAACAGGTATCTCTCCAAATGGATGGCATGTGGACATGTCCACAGAATTTCCAAAAGGAGACCATTTCCTTAGACGAATGTTAAGTGAAGCTCTTGCAAAGATTTTTTTAAATAAAAATAATTGTAAAGTTAGTTCCAGTGTTGTAAAAAAAGAAAGTGAAACAGATTTCTTTTTTTTTTTTTATTGGTTGACTGAAAATACTATGTACAAAGCCTTATTTCAGAACTTTTTCATATTAAAACAAATGGATAAACATCTAACCACTAGGGTCTAGCTCCCACAGCTCCTGATTCCAGAATTGTTCCTTTTGTTGTTAATGCATAAAGTATTTCAAACCTTTGGATAGCTGAAGCCTGAAAAAAACAAAAAAAAAAATACATTCATTAATTTTTACATTTTGTTGTACTATTTGCATACCTTTATATATAAACGAACAAGTGCTGAAAATGTTGTGCAGGAATGGAGTACCATGCAGACGTGAGTGTGTCACGCAGTTCCTTGAGATTCAACCTCCGTCGAATCTCAAGGAAATGGGCTGTTTGCCTGCAGCAAACAGCTCATCCCAAAGATGTTTAGTAGGATTGAGATCAGTGGACTGAGCAAGCCACTGCAGCAAAGAACCGTTCCATAGTGATACTGCTGCATTATCCTGCTGGGAGTAACCATCTGACTGAGGATAAAGTGTCAACATGAACGGATGCACTTGGTCATCAATGATGTTTAGGTACAATGTGACATTCTGATGGGTATCAATGGACCAACGTGTGCCAAGAAAACATTTCCCCACCACCTTGCACAGTAGTCGTCAAACATGGCGGCGCCTCCGTAGCCAGGTGGGAAGGAGCAGCAGTGCGTAGCACACGCTTCTTGATTAGACCGGGGTTCGAGCCCGTCACCACCAAATACGAAGGACGCGGAAAGGTCAGGGAATGACCACCGCATATCCCGGAGCAATATGGCCTTAGTTGCTAATGCTCCTAAAAACCAAACAACAACATCAGACATGGCGGGTCCATGGATTCATGTTGTTTTCGCCAAATTCTGAGCCCTCCATCAATAAATATATTTTGCACCAAGAACTTCGCCTCATCAGACCAAGCAACTGTTTTCCAATCCTCGATAGTTCAGTGCCGGTGGTGTTGTGCTCACAAGAGGCATGTTCTCTTAGTAGGTGGTAGATGACTTTCATCAACCGGTGAAATACCACCACTTTGCTTATTGGAGGCTTGAAGTGGTGAAACCCATGTTTAGTCTCTAGAGCAAAGTTTCTGGCATTCCCCTACCCCCATACTTCTCCTTCAACCCATGCACTGTACTAAGTACTATAGGTTTTGATACCTTTCGTGTTTGGGGTTTTCATAAAAAAAAAAAAAAAAATTCTTCATTGATAACAAAGGTGGCTGTTGTAGCCCATTCACGACAAAGTGCAACTAGTGTCTGTTGCGATATTTTGTTCTGCGCACCAAGGTTCTATTCTAATATGATGTACGACATTGTGGCCCGTCTGTTTGCTTGCACAATTCGAGCCATCCTCTGACCTCTTTGGTCAACAAACAAACAATTTTCTTCCACAGGAGTGTCCTTGAGAGGATGTTTTCTGTTTGTTGCATCATTCTTAATAGACCCTTGAAATTGTGTGTGAAAAGTTAAGGAGAACTGCCGTTTCAGAGATGCTTTATCCAGCACGTCTTGCACCTACTACATTCTATGTTCAAAGTCTGTTAGATCACTCCTTTTCCCCATTCTTGCTACGGTTTGTACGCTTAACTGATACTAGAAAGGCTGTTCTGCTGAATTTATATCCACAACTGTGGTCGTGTGACTTGCAACGTTGTGGGGCAGCCATTTGTGTGCACCGAAGAGGTGTCCCTAATAAAGTGGTAGCACAGTGTATATTCACACAATGATGCTCGTTTTGTCCATTTCCTGGTTTAAAAAAAATATTATGGAGGTCCTAAAGTCTTGAAACTGTATTAGACATGTAGGACACAATTTGTATAGTCGAGACCTGCTAATTTTCGTAAAATCGAACAAATGCTAATAATTTATAGCGATTTTTCCTTGTAGTGGATTCTGTGTACTCATTTCAAATTTAAAACCACGTTTGTAAATTTTTTACCAAATATAAGCTAGTTTTGGAATATTAAATTTTGGAAGTATATTTTAAGGAAGAAAAATTTTCTTACCTGAGATTTTTTTTTTTCAGGAATGACTGCATCCAGGTGAGATGAGATGTAAAATTGAATGGTATTGAAATTGCATATATCTAGTAGGACCTCTGCTAACCGGGAAGGGTAGTCACGCACCCGAATTTCTGAGTGAAACCTTTCTTTTCCTTCTTTCTTCACTCTTTTTTTTCTTTTCCCTTCCCACCAAAAAAACTTTAAGCTGCTTTAAATCTATTTCAAATTCCCAAACTATTAGTGTAATGCGATGGGGGCAGGAAAATTTTCCTTCTATCATCTACTCAAACATCCCCACCATACTTTTGGAATATGGCAATGGAACATGCCCGGGCTATAAAAGGTGGCCTACAACACATGTTCACCCTCCTTTAAAGATGGTATTAATGAAAAGCCCCCATCAGGCTTTAGGACAAAAGTTTGCTTTTATTCCTTCGTCCTCCTACTAGACATATGGGATTTCGATACCATTCAAATTTACATCTCACCCGGATGCAGCCGTTTCTGAAAAAAATCTCAGGTAAGAAAATTTTTCTTCTTTAAAATATATTTCCAAAAATAGCCTATACTATTTGTTAAAAAATTCACAAAGTTGATTTTAAATTCAAAATGAGAACACAGATCCACTACAAGGAAAATATCATAATAAATTATTAGCAGTTGTCTGATTTTACGAAAATTAGTGGGTCTTGACTACACAAGTTGCATGTCCAAGATTTGTTCGTTTCCTTGAAAAAATGCAGTGAAATAGGAGGGATGTTCAATAAATTATCTACCTACCTGTGAAAGATATGAGATAGAGGCAAAAATCTTTTTTTTTTTTTTTTTGTGTTTAATGTAACTACCCTGAACTTCAATACACTTGTTCCATTTTGTTTGTGATGAGGAAATACCAGACAAATAAAAGAATGCTGAAACAGCAGATTTCAGTTCATTATCATCAACAAAGCGACATCCACTTACTTTTTCCTTGAGGTCGGGGCCAGATCTGAACTGTAAGGTGGATGGGTAAGTTCTCTAAAGTAGTCTCTCAATACAACAGCATGTAACCTGTGAAGTGGTGCATTGTCCAGAAGAAGCAGCACACCTCTGGCAAGTTTTCCACGTCATTTTTCCTTTGACGGGTTGTACAGTAGGGATGCATATGACTCCTCAGTGACTGTCTACTTGTGTTCCAAGTAGTGAATGAACAAAATTCCCCCAGCATCCCTAAAAAATAGTGGCCATAATCTTGCCAGCTAAAGATTATGTCCAAAATTTTTTGGGTTGGAGAGAACCTTTGTGTTTCCATTGCATTGATTCTCGCTTGGTCTCAGGATCCCAGTGATGAACCCATGTTTCATCACCCACAATTCTGGAGATGAAAGTTTCAGGGTCCCTTCCATAAAGTTCTAAATTCTCCTCAACACCATACCCTGAATTTCTGACCCATGAACGTGTGTCAGAAACCTGGAGACCCATCTTGCACTGACCTTAGCCATCCACCAATGTTCGTTGAGGATGGTTATAACTGTTCCCTCAGATATTTGGGATACCTTTAAATGTCTGTCATTCAGCATAGGGGTTTCCAGAGTTTGGCACATTTCTGGAGTAGTTGCCGTCACAGGCCTTTCTGGACATGAATCATCTTCAACGGACTCTCTACCCCCACTTGAATTGTTTTGACCAGAATTTCCCTGGTACTCTGAAGGTGTGCTGTTGCCATACACAGCCACCATCCTTTCATGAATGGCCTTTGTCCTGTTTCTTTCTTGATAACTGAATGATGCTCCAATTTCAGCAAACCATAATTTGATAGAGGTGTCTTCCTTCTTTCTATTACAGCAGCACAACCTAAAACCCATAGTGGGATCAAAATTAGTATGCCGCAAGTAGAGATATGTAGGAACATGATAAATCACTGAAATATAACTATGGGAAGTACCTTAGGTAGATAATTTATTGAACACCCCCCCTCATAACATGAAATTCACTTGTATCCAAAAGAAAAATTATAACCACCATAAAATCCGATATAGGAAGGAAAATGTATCTGATGGAATTCTATCATATATTTTTCACAAGAGTTGTACTACTCAATTACGTTGAGTTTGAAAAAGAAATACACCTTTAAGTTTCATGAATATAATGAAGATCATAAATATACTCAAAACTGAGTTGCATAATTCAAGCACTGATAGGGATTATGTTCAACCCCCTAACAGCCAAACACCTCTCGCAATGGGCCTCCATGCTGTTTAGAAGGATGATGAAGCTTGGATATTAAATCCTATTCCACCTATAATGGCAGATCTTAGAAACAGAGAGATCTGAATCATCCCAGTTCATCTCCTTAAAGTAACTCAGACAATGCTAAATCAGATTCAGATCTAGAGCTATCCTTCACATGAAGGAATTTGTTGACTAGTTGAACTAAATGTGTAAAAGCATAATTTTCCATGAAAATGGACACTAATGCCCTTCCATATTTGAATGTGATTCAAACTATTTTAAATATTAAAAAGTTCAAATTCAAGCCTGCAATGCCCCTGAAATTGTGCTGGCATGATAATGGTCCTTTTCTCTGAGAGTTACAAGTCAGAATCATAGTCTACACTCTTTGCAGATGAGAACACGTTGAATGTCAGTTTCGAAACCGCAACTTATCTGTAAAGGAAACACTAGCCCATTTGAAAATTCACAGAATATGACACCACAATTTCCTCTCCTGAAGCCATCTATATATAACATATGATCAAAAAGTCAAGACTGATTTTATCTTGAAACTGCAGCATCATAGCAAGTTGCAATTTGTCCTAATATGTTAAATGACTCATTAAAGACAGCAATATACAAATCACTTGTTTTTCTGTAATGTTGTGTCGGGCTTTACGGTACAAGAGCAACATGGCCATAATGCACCTATGGTAAAGTTTAATGCTCCGTGGGTTATTTTACCCCCCCCCCAATTTTGGATTGCAGTTGAAGTTTAGAGTGTGTTATCTCTTTAAAGAAAGTGAAGGTTTTGTCCACAGATCTGCTGAAAATCGGACAGAGTTTGTTGCTCAGTGTTGTAAATCAGGCATTATCTGTAATGATTCAAATATTTACAAGTGTGCACTGAATAGCTGTTTTGCATTTGTTTGTTCTACAGTAAGCATAGAGAACAGCTGAACGGATTGTAGTAAAGGTTATAGATATCAGTGGTTGTACATGAGGCATTTTTTGAAAGATTCATTATCATAAATAATTTTAAAAAAAAACCACGAAAGGTGATTTTCGTTTAGGATAAAATGTTAGCAAGTTAGCAATATTCAAATCCTGCATGCTTTATGGTGCACCAAATTTGGAAAAAAAAAAAAAATTAAAATGGAAGTACATAGTATCTAAAATTTTGAAAAAGAAGAGTACAGTAGAACCACTGGATCCAGTAACTAAATAAATTTAATACAGTAAGGAAGCTTTCGGGGTAACGGACCCCTTCCTCAGCAAGTATATACAGAAATGAAGCATAACATAAAATGTTAGGAAGGAAATAAGCAGTGCATTCAGTCTATAACATCTACCATATCCACTGGTTCAGATTGCTGTGAGAGCACGCACACAAATGTGAAAGTTTTCAATCACTACTATGTCAGATCAGGTGATTATTGTTGGTACCTGGTGCTTATGTGGAATGACTGGCAGCATTTGTAAAGCTTTAACACTACAGACTCCAAAATTGGGTGTAGTCTTGTTCCTCTACTGTGATTTAAAGCTTTGTGACAGCTAGATATGTTTAGGGACTCTAACCATAGGCAGTGATAGTAGTGTCAAGATTGGTTGATCACCTTGCTGTCGCTGCTGGTATTGCGGTTATGTTGAGTTGACCAGAAAGGTTCTGCAATTGCAGAGTCACCTAGGTGGATGGCCCTATCATGTTCCGTGAGGTGGTATGAATGTATAATTTATGACATCCCCAGAACACAGCTAATAGCACAGATTGCCCTCTTCCCAGTGTAGAAGAACATCTGTTCATAGAAGAGGAAAATTATAAAGCCTTTACATCCTTCACAGAGTGTATTCGAAATGCGCAGAACTATCCGAAGAATGGCAATTCAGCACCCCAGCAATTAAACAATAATGTATAGTTAAAATTGCCTATGTTCCCCACCACGCCCAGACAATGACTTAAAAACTGTCAGACAATGACTTAAAAACTGTCAAGATAGCAATATTCTGCATCCTGAGAGAAATCTGACATGACAACCCCCCCCCCAGTACTACCCTGCCATGTGTAGGAACATGGGGGCACCACACCAAATAAGTAACCATGTAGGGGAGGAAGATGTACAGGCAGCCAGGGAAGCAGATTAGCTGAAAAATGAGTAAGATGTAGAATGAATGAGAATGAATAGGCTGGCCATTGAGTGAACTAGGAATTATGGTAAAAGGGAATAAATGGCAGTTTTGGTGAAAGAAAGAGTGATGTAGTGTGAGAGAATGAGTGGAAAAGCAAATGTAATTGGCCGAAAGAATACAAAGTTAATAATAACTTACATTACTTTATATATATATATTAAACATTTACTGACCACACAAACACTATCACTGCATTCTACCCTGGCCTGCACTACAACTGAAGAATAACAGTAAGTTGAGGTACCCAGAGAGTGCAGTGTCAAAAGCAAGAGTCAAATAAATGAAATGAAAGCCAGAAGAATGAATGAGGGTGTAAATGTGAGAAAAAGAACACAAACCATAAATGCTACAGTTAAGTACACACTAACCCTAGTTTTAATTGGTATTTAAATTTACACTACACATCATGCATCCCCCCCCATGTGAAAAAAAGATGAATGAGCGAGTGAAAAAAATATATATAAATATAAAATGGGGAGAAAATATATTAAAATACAAGAAAAAAAGTATAAAAATGAAATGCAAGTAGAGTGAGAATGCAGATTACGAATGAAGTAAATGTGTGTGTCTCTCCCACTCCTTTGCCTGGCAGGTTCCCCACTGCCAGCTAACATGTCCCACCCCCAGAGCATGATGGACAGTTTGATCTTCCTACACTACATGGATCTGACAATAATCACCAACAATAACATACTGTGGCTTTGCTGCCAACACGCCATTTGGCAATCTGAACTGGGTATCTCTAACCCGGTTCCCATTAAAACCCCATCCCCAGGCAGAGGAGACAGGTCTTTGCCTGGTGGGGCTCATCTCTACTGACCTCTTTGGGGATGCCTACTCTATTGTCCCCATCCTTCTGTTTTTCCCAGTCTTCAGTCTTCCCTCCTCTCACTAAACTGGCGCCTCTGTAGCCAGGTGGGAAGGAGCAGCAGTGCGTAGCACATGCTTCTTGATTAGACCGGGGTTCGAGCCCGTCACCACCAAATCCGGAGGATGCGGAAAGGTCAGGGAATGACCACCGCATATCCTTGAGCAATATGGCCTTAGTTGCTAATGCTCCTAAAAACGAAATAACAACAACAACATCTCACTAAACTGACCGAGTATACTCTCTAACAGTGCTGCCAAATTCTAATCAATGCCTAAATTCTACCACTTTCTTCTAAATCTCTTTCAGCCAAATTCTAGTGTTCACCCCCCACACACACACACTTTTTTTTTTTCTAGGCTTTGCCACTGAAATCCTTGAAAATTAGGTGGTGGAGGCTGCAAAAGTACTTAAATAATCTACAGGGTGCCTCCTTGTGGCAAAGTGTGGGCAACGGTGGGTCCCAATAAGGGCCCAACAGATAAATGGTCAGAGAAACAACAGAACATAACACTACACAACAAACCACTCTCCACACTTTTTATCTCTGGCCGCCACAGAGTTCTGTGTCACTTACAAAGAATACAATACAGACATGGGGGAAACCCCTGGCGCCATCAGACAACTAACACACTTATTACCCGAGTACTGCATGAAGTGCTTACAACTTCCTGGTAGAAGTTTGCAATCTCTGGTCTCGAAAGTAAAAACACTGATTGCCCCTCTTACACAGCGGTTGTATACTTGATCACTTGCCACGATTGTGGTAGCTATGTGGGGGACAACTCCAGGACCACCTCGTAGAACATGATAGGGCCATCCACCTAGGTGACTCTGCAATTGCAGAGCCTTTTTGGTCAACTCAACATAACCTCAATACCAGCAGCGACAGCAAGGTGATCGACCAATCTTGACACTAATATCACCGCCTATGGTTAGAGTCCCTAAACATATCTAGCTGTCACAAAGTTTTAAATCACAGTAGAGGAACAAGACTGCACCCAATTTTGGAGTCTGTAGTGTTAAAGCATTACAAAGGCTGGCAGTCATCCCATATATGCGCCAGGTACCAACAATAATCACCTGACCTGACATAATAGTGAGTGAAAACGCTCGTGTTCATGTGCATGCTTTCACAGCAATCTGAACCAGTGGATGTGGTAGATGTTATATTTAGCTTATTTCTTCTAGCATTTTATGTTATGCTTCCTTTCTGTATGCACTTGCTGAGGAAGGGGTTCATTACCCTGAAAGCTTCTTTACCGTATCCACTGGTTTTACTGTACTCTTCTTTTGCAAAACTTTGAAAACCAATGCAACAGGCCCATTCTCTTTTAGTATCTAAAATTTGTATATGTTTTAAACATTTTTAAAACAATACACAAAATAAAAATAAATATATACGCATTTAGGAAGCTTAAGTCTTCTAAATGGAAAAATGGAAGAGACTAATTAGCTTTATGTTTACATTTTGTCTAAAATGTTTTTATTTTAAGCAGCAGAATTAAAACAGATAAACTGCTACCACAGAGTTAAAGAAAACATTTTGTATTTTAATTGAGAAAAAGTGCTGGACACACTTTCCAACCCTTCAATGCCTTATATAAAGAGATTTTTAAAGGATATGAAAATTCAGGATAAAAATTGGCTAAGGTAAAGAAAGCCTGCATGCAAAAGTTCGATGAAATTTACCGGTAAAAGTACTTTGCCATAACAGCTCACTCGGTAAACAGATGGTGGGTGTTATCCGTTTGGAGTAGAAGTTGAAATCCTCCCGAAGTGTGTGGGGGGGGGGGGGGGGAGAGAGATAACCGGACCTTTTTTTCTTTAGAATCACTAATTGAATCACGAACAGTCATATTGGAAGTTCTGGTGTTGTAAAAACTGTTTGTAGCGTAGTTTCACCAATAAACTTTTTCGAAGTTTGCCATGCTTCTTGTGTGGGCTTCCTTTCCTTTTTCCCCCCCCCCTCTTAATAAACAATTTATCCCCTAGTCCACCAGTGATTCTAAAGAAAAAAGGTCAGGTTAACCCCCTCCACTTCAGGAGAGTTTCAATCTCCCATGGGATTCAATTTCTACTCCTGACCAATAACACCCACTGTATGTTTACTGAGCGAGCAACAATACAAATGCCGTTACGGCAAAGTACTTTTACCGGGAAATTTCATCGAACTTTTGCGTGCTTCTCGTGCAGGCTTTCTTTACCTTCACCAAATTGATTTTTCCTATGAATAGCGATAAAATGAAACCTAATTTGAAATATCAATATTTGGTGAACTTTTATATGGCACAAGCCGACCAGGCTAGCCAGGTCGCGGGTTCGAATCCCGCCTCAGGCTTGGATCAAAGTACTGCAAAAACCTTGGGAGGTGCATTATGGCCACAGAAGCTGATGAGCCAACAACTACCAAAAAAAATATGGCACAACAGGAACTGGCTTTCAGCTTTTTTTTTTTTATGAAAACCTCAAACACAAGCGGTATTAGAACCTATAGTACTTAGTACCATGCTTGGGTTGAAGGTTAAGAAGATGAAAAAAGATATTTGTTGACATTAGACAAAGATGTTTGTTGATTAGATATTTGTTGGCAACTAAAGCTTAACATTGACAAATGCAAAGTACTGCATATGGGTAGCAGTAACCCAAGAGAAACATACCAACTCTGTGGTACTACTACACACAGGAAGGGGGAGAATAAAAAAGACCTGAGGCTAATTGTGCAGTCAGACAAAGTTCTCTGAGCAGTACAGATGGGCTGCCAGAGCAGGTTATATAGTTTTGTCAATGATATATAGGAATTTTGCTAGCAGAGACAAGGAGGTGATTATCCCTTTGTATAAGGCAATACAGGTCTGGAGGCCTCATTTTAAGAAGGATGTAGAGTTGCTAGAACCAGTACAGAGAAGTGCAACAAGATTGGTAAGAGGAACAAAGAGGTGCACTTATGACGAGAGGCTTAAGTTCTGCAAGTCGCAACATCTGGAGACTAGGCAACTGCTTTTTTTTGAGATGATCTGATTGAGGTGTATAAGGCCTTGAATGGTTTGAGCATGCTCAATGCTGACAGGATACTTCCGCTTGATCAGACTAAGGACCTTTGGGGGCATAGATTCAAATTGAGGAAAGACAATTGTAGAATAGATAGGCAGAAGCTTGACTTTAGCCAGCGAGTAGTTGATTGTTCGAACAGACTTCCATCTGTTGTTGTGGAAGTTGATAGCTTAAATAAATTTAAGGCTGAATTAGACAAACATTTGGAAAAGTTTGCTTTCTTGAATCATATGTCTCAACTAATATTAGGGAAACATACTCTCATTTCTTCCTCAATGATTTGTAGTCTTTCCCTCTTGTTAGTGTTTATAATGGTAAGCATAGAAAATCTTAACTCACATAGGTAAGATGTAGAAAATTGCAACAGAATTGCCAGCTTTTTTTTTTGCAATATAAGGATATTCATTCTTCATCCCTATCCACAATTCGTCGATAATTCTTTGTTTTAATTGCAAACTGCCATAATTAAGTATTTCAGTTAACTCCTCCCAATCTATGACACTGATGCAATAAATGGGTTCCTCAATCAGTCATAGCCTTCAGTATGTAAGTTTGGAAAATAGTACTGAATGTTTTTTCAGTGCTACAAGATGCTCAGAAATCAATGATATCATTTCTTTATTTTTAGTTGTAGCAATGTTTCTTAATTGTAACAACGTATCCACGTTGCTTCCCTTCACCACGGTGACTCACAAGCTTAATTTATCTCTCAGAGCTTTGCTTTTGTCAGTTGAAGATAAGATATTTTCTGGAATTAACCTAGATAACATATTTTACTGGAATTAACCTTTTTTAAAGTTTCAAAGATATCAACTAAACACGACAATTTCACATACCAATTATCAGCTGAAAGTAATGCACAAAATTATTCTTGTTTTCAATGGAAAAGAAAGAGTGAATCTCATCCTTCAGTTCAAGTACTTGTGACAATACTTTTCCTCTAGAAATCCATCTTGCTTCCATATGAAGGAGAAGATTAACATGTTTTGCCACTTCTTCACAAAGTTTGGCAAAAGGACATGATTTAAGAGGCCTACTTTTTATAATGCTAACATTTTCACAACTGTCTAGCACATTTTTAAAATAATTTTGGGTGTTTTCCCAACCAGCACTTCATGATTAAAAAAGCAATGTGCTATTATGACATCACTGTTAACTTTCTTCACTAAAGATACAAACCTATTCACTGAGCCAACCATTGATGGAGCACCATCTGTACCAATTCCCACACAACATTTCCAGCATATAACCATTTCCATGGGTTTCCAAACTTAATGTATTGAAAATATCTTGGCCTGTCATTGTTTCTTCAAGTTCTTTACAGTAAAAAAACTGATCTACTATTTTATTATTATGGACAAAGCAAATAAATGCGAGTAGTTGAACTTTCTCCAATATCAGTTGATTCATCTACTTGGAGTGAAAAAAATTTCACTTTTCTTCTATGTCTGCCGACATATCACTAATCAGTCTGCTAATGGTATAATCGGAAAGAGGAAATTTTTTAACTTCCTTTTCTGCTTCTGTGTGAGGCTTTATATTTTTAACAATTAACTGGGCTACTAGGTAGTTGGCCTCATGAGCTTTATTAGAAATTTCAGTAAACTCAGACTCTGTTTTCATTGGTTATTTAAAAGTCTCTCAAAGTATAGTCTAGGCTTGTTAGCCAGATGACTGTGTTTTAGAGTTGAACGTCTTTAATTTACTAGGTACTAGGTTTGGACAATAATGTCAGCACAAATAACACATATTAGCTAGGACTATCTTTATACCTACCAATAAATCCATGTTCCAAATACTGACGATTTTTCTTTCTCACCTTCAAAACAAATAGGGAACAGTTATAATTATTCCTTCTTTACTCGAACCTCCAACTTTGTTTCCTTCATCTTTGCCATAATCATCTTGATGTTTGCTTTATTTTTTGCCTTCTCTGCAGTCATCTTGATGTTTGTCTTCTTTTTTGCCTTTGCTGCAATCATCTTCATGTCTTCAAAATGAACTTGTCCATCTTACTAACTGAAATTTGTGATGGGTCATTACAGCACATAGGTAAACATATCAGTTGATTATTCAATAATCTCTTTAGTCGTATTATTGTAATAAAAATTAATACCAGTTTTTTTTTCTTTAACTTTTTGCACCGCACTATTTCTACCACGTGCTTGCCCTACCACTCTAAATTAACGCTGTGTGCAATGCAGTGCTATGTCTTGTTGCCATGAAGTAAATTTAAAACTTTTTTATTTCCAGGAAAATATGATATAGTCAAATAACGACTTCTTCCAAATAGCCAAATATATCTTCAATATATGTAAGCAACTATCATCAAGCTTAATTCGATACATAAGTCCTAGGGCACATGTTTGTGTCATGTCGAGTCCACTCGATAAGGGAGCACAATATCGTGTGTAACGAAACTTATTTTTTATGATGTGAGGTTTCTTGTATTTTTATTTTGGAATTGTAAATAGAATGATCAGTTGATATACATAAATAATATCATTGTGGTTTATGGAACACAATAAGGATTTACCTTTTTATAATGAAATAAATATATAAATTTAAAAAGTGTTAAGTAACAAACTCAAATTGCATGGCACCCCAGAATGTTGTTGCATCATCACTGGTTGAATACCACTGATTTTGACCATCTTCACAAAATTCGTGGGAAACCTTGCAGTTGGATCATGTTAGTCAATATGCTATTATAAAATTAATCATCAGAATACTGCTTCTGTGTAAGGCTTCATATTTTTAACAATTAATCGGGCTACTAGGTAGCTGGCCTCGTGAGCTTTATTAGAAATTAAATCTCGTGGATATTTTGATGAAAATTTAATATAGTTGTTAATATTAATCATGTTGATTTTTTTTTTTTGCTCTAAATTTTTCAATGCTTAATAAAAAAAAAGTGTATATTGTTTTTTTTATATTAAACCTTATATTGTCATGACTAATTTCAAAAAAATTAATGGAAACTTATCATACCCTGCGATTTCAATGTTTTAGGCAGGAGTGTACATTTGATTGAAGAGCTATATTTGAATATTCACACAGTAGCGTAATATTGAAAAGAAAAAAGCGTTATTCAAGTCATAAGACACCTTAAATTAATAATTTTGTAATAGAGTTACATTGCATATTTTTTTTCAGGAGAGCATCAAAATTTGTTTTAACTTTTTTAAAAAAAAACAAATATTATTTATTTTGCACATATTTAATTTCTGTTACTAAGGAACTGAAATCCAGAAAGCCTTTGATCCCAGGCTTCAGGGATAAAAGGTCCAGTATACACCGATGAGCCAAAACATTATGACTAGCAAGTCGTTATGCAAATCAAAGCAACTGCAGGTGAATTGTGTACAGGTCTGGAGGCCTCATTTTAGGAAGGATGCAGAGTTGCTAGAACGAGTACAAAGAAGGGCAACAAGATTGGTGAGGGGAACAAAGGAGTGCTCTTACCAAGAAAGGCTTAAGTTCTGCAAATTGCAGTGGCTGGAGAGTAGGCACCTGCAAGGTGATCTGATTGAGGTGTATAAGGCCTTGAATGGGTTGCACAAGTTGAATGCTGATGGGATTCTTTCTCTTGCTCAGATTAAGAACCTGAGGAAGCATAGATTCAAACTGAGAAAAGACAGTTGTAGAATAGATGTGCGGAACTTTGCCTTTAGCCAGCAGGTGGTTGATTGGTGCATTTTTTTTTTTTTTTTTGCTGATGATGCATAAGCTTGCTTTCTTGCATCGTATGCCTCTACTAATGCTAACTACAGAGTGTGCGCAGGTCAGGACACGGTATAAAAAACACCTGATACTGAGCTCCATTAATCAGTGTTACTCTTGTTCTTCAGATGGGAAAGGCAGCGGACTTAAGCGAGTTTGACAAAGGCCAGATTGTAATGGTCAGAGCATATCCGAAACAGCACAGCTGGTGGGGTGCTGACAGTCAGCCGTGGTTAGTACCTACCGAAAGTGGTCCGAGGAGGGGGAACCCACGAACCGTCGGCAAGTTTTGGATGATCACGGCTCATCAATGCTCGAGGTGAGCTAAGGCTCTCCTAGATGGTATGTGGTAACAGAAGTGCCACTATGGCATAACTGGTAATTGGAATGCTGGTGACAGGAGTAATGTGTCACAACACACAGTACATTGAACCCTGCTGAAAATGGGCCTGCGTGGCCGCAGATTTCTCCGAGTGCTCATGCTAACCACATTTCACCGGTGATAGCACCTATAATGGGCACACAAGCATCGAAACTGAACCTTGAGTGATTAGAAGAAGGTCGTCTGGTCCGATGAACCATGTTTCCTGTTGCACCATGTGGATGGCAGTATATGTGTGTCATTTACCTGGGGCGCCTGGATGCACCATGGGACGAAAAGAAGTTGGCAGCGGCGGTGTCATGCTTTGGGCGATATTCTGCTGGGATACCCTGGGTCCAGTCATCCATGTGCCGGGCATTCTGACGTCTACCACCTACCTAAACATTTACATTTGCTGACCAGGTACACCCTTTCATGGCAACGGTCTTCCCCTCTGGCAGTGCTATCTTTCAGTATGATAATGTGCCATGCCACACTGCCCGAGACGGGTTCGTGTTACATGAGGAAGACTTCCAGGTATTGTCATGGCCTCCAAATTCCCCAGACATCAATCCCGTTGATCATCTGTGGTTTGTGTTGGAACAGCAACTCCGATCTGCGGCGTCTCAACCTCAGACATAACAGGAGTTAAAGGATCTGCTGGTTACATGTTGGTACCAGATACCACAAGACACATTTAGAAATTTTGTAGCATCCATGCCTTGCTGGGTACAAGCTATTTTGGCTACATGCGGAGGACCAACATCATATTAGGTAGGTGGTCGGTCATAATGTTTTGGCTCATCAGTGTATATGATTGGGTTTAAGGCACATCAGCAAGCTATACCATATTGTGCCTGCAAGAGTGAGTGGGTGTTCACAAGGGGCCAACTGGTTGTATGAGCTGAAAAACCCGGAATAACTCATGAAGAAAACCCCCTCTGGCTGAAATCAGCTACAGCCTAATTGAAGGTGCCTTTAGAAATTCCTCTGATCTATGACAAGACTCAAGTCCAGAGCTCTCCAAATGAAAGACAAATGGAAACCACTGTCAGAGAACTCCAAACTGTCAGAGAACTACATAAAAATAAACATGTTCCATTCTTTTTAAACTTTTGATTTAGTTCTTAATATCGCTGTCTTCCCCTCTCCTCTAAGCCCCTAAGGGCTTACAGAGGAACAGATATCCTGTGTGTTATCAGACACTCAGCCTAAAACACTGATGGATCCAATATCTCTCTATTACAGAAGATTTAGGAGAAGTCCGGTTGGCCTGCCTCCCTAAAATCCACTCATGCACACCTTCTCGATGGTAAGCCCTGTTACATCACTTAGGTGGCAACGAACGTGTAGAGTGGTTCTCTTCAAGATGCCTGGTCAGCGTGAAGAGGAAAAGACCAAACCCTCCAGCATGAGAGCACAACAATACAAATGGCCCTCAGTCCCCAGCAGCTTTCACTCTCCCTCTTACAGCAGCGAGAGGATCAGAGTGGAAGCAGAGGGTGCTAAGAATCTCTGGGTACGACCAGCCTGCCATGCACGGAAACTGAACTTGGCCTGTTATAACGTACGATCACTCATCGGTGAAGACAGGATATTAGAGCTGGAAAAGGAATTAGAAAATGTGAATTGGAATATCATCGGTTTGGCTGAAACAAGAAGAAGAAATTAATCACTTATAAGTTTATCAAGTGGAAATCTGCTGTACACCAATGGAAACAGTGAAAGGAGTGAAGGTGGAGTTGGGTTTCTAGTCCATAAAGATTTTAAAAACAACATTTTGGAATTCAAAAGTACATTACCAAGGGTGTCAAGGCTACTATTATTATGGGGGACTTCAATGCTAAGGTTGGAAAAAGGCAAAACAGTGCAGAAAGAGGAACTATAGGAAGTTTTGGAATTGGTGAAAGAAATAAAAGAGGTGAAAGACTTGTGGAATTTGCAGAATCTCAAGGACTGTCAGTAATGAACACTTTTTTCAAGAAAAGGGTGAACAGAAAGTGGACATGGAAGAGTCCAAATGGATTAACAACTAATGAAATCGACTTCATCCTCACTAACAGAAGATATATTGTGAATGATGTTACCGTCCTGAATAAGGTAAATGTTGGAAGTGATCACAGAATGGTAAGATGTACACTTGATATAGATGTAGGAAAGGAAAGGAAAAAACTGACTCGAGTAAATAATACAAAGGTCTTTGAGATAACAGAGGAGGAGATAAAGCAGTATGTACTGGAACTTAAAAACAAGTTTGAGCTTCTGCAGACTGCTGAGGACCAAGATATCGACGAGGAATATTACAACTTTCTGAAAGTGATAAAGCCCAAGAAACCTATAGGGAAACAGAAATCCAAAGAAGAAAAAATTAGTCAAGAAACACTTGTCAAAGACGACAAATGAAGAGCAAGAAAATCACTGACAGGGAGAAAATTGAGTATACTGAGTTATGCAAAGCCATTAGAAAGAGACTCAGAGAGGACATAAGAAGATTTAACACAAGAAAAGTAGAACAAGCATTAAGGGAAAACAAAGGATTTAAATCAGCAGCCATAAGCAATAATACGAAAAAGACAAATGATACTGAAACTGAAGAATAGCGATGGTGTACTTATAAACAGCAGAGAAGGCATAATTCAAATAGCAGAAGACTACTATAGAGAATTATACAAGGAGCGAGGGAATGATACCAGCAGTGGGGAAGATGGATTGCAAAGTAGCAACACATACGACATACCTGATATTCTTCCTGATGAGGTAGAACATGCATTGAAGAAAATGAAGAATCAGAAAGCCCCGGGAGAAGATGAAGTTACTGTAGAGTTGTTAAAATTGGTAGGAAGAGACATAACACAAAAACTGGCAAGGCTCTTCACAAAGTGCATTAGAAAAGGTGTGACGCCTAAGCAGTGGAATAATGCAATCATAGTTTTGCTGCATAAGAAAGGAGATAAATCAGAAATTGGAAATTATAGACCAATTAGCTTGCTATCCCACATCTACAAGTTGTTCACAAGGGTCATTACTAACAGATTAGAGAGAATACTTGATGAGAATCAACTGAAAGAGCAAGCTGGCTTTAGGACAGGATTCTCAACTATGGATCACCTTCACGTAATATCACAGCTAATGGAGAAAGCAAATGAATATAAAACACCATTATGCCTGGCATTTCTGGATTATGAAAAGGCATTTGACTCCATACAGCATAAGGCAATGTTTCGGGCACTGGAAAGACAAGGCACAGATACCCCATATATTATGATTTTGAAGAAAATATATGAGAGTGTTACCTCCTTTATTAGACTAGACAAAGACAGTAGCAAATTTAAAATCAAGAAAGGAGTTCGACAAGGAGACACAATATCTCCGAATCTGTTTACTGCTGCCCTTGAGGAAGCTTTCAGAAGATTAGACTGGTCGCAGAAAGGAGTCAATGTGAACGGAGAGTACCTAAACCATTTACAATTTGCAGATGACATTGTGGTTATAAGCCACAATCCCAAAGAATTAGAGAAAAATCTTAATCAGTTATGCACAGTTAGTAAGGATTTTGGACTAAAGATGAATATGGCTAAAACAAAAGTAATGATGAACAAGTATGCCACGGAAAGGGAAATAATGATTGAACGAGCAGTAATTGAAAAGGTGGAGTCATATACTTATCTGGGACAAGTTATTAGCTGTAATAATGATAAATGGCTGGAAGTCAAGAGAAGAATAAATTTTGGATGGATAGCATTCAGGAAATATAGTCACATACTGAAGAGCAATATCCCAGTTTGTCTGAAACGTAAAATAATGAACCAATGTATACTCCCCACAATGACTTATGGAAGTGAAACTTGGGCACTCACCAAAAGAATGGAAGAGAAACTGAGAACTACACATCGAAGAATGGAACGAATTATATTGGGAATCAGACTGTTAGATAAGAAGAGAAACACATGGATTAGGCAGCAAACTCAAGTAAAGGACATTCTTATCAAAACTAAAGAACTAAAATGGTCTTGGGCAGGACACATAGCTCGAAGACGATGACAGATGGACTAAGAAAATAACAGAATGTTACCCAAGAGGAGCTAGAAGAAAACCTGGAAGACAAAGGCGGAGATGGATAGATGAAATTCATGAGTTTTTGGGTAGTAAATGGATGGCCAGTGCTCGAAACAGAAGGAACTGGAAAGTTGCTGGAGAGGCCTTCATCCTGCAGTGGATTGAAAATGGCTGATGATGATGATGATCGCTGTCTTCAGAAATTTACCATTCCATTACTTGAATGCACACCAACTTTTCTAAATTTATATTTACAGTAAGCACCATTAATAGTGATCACTGGTTATTAGACTGTTCAAAAAAGTTTAATACGGTTAGTAGCTGCTTCAAAAAACTGATTCAAATCAATAAATTGCACTACAACTTTTGTTTATTAGAATCACATCTTCAGTTATAAGAATTAATTTGAACACCTGATATTTTTCTAAAACACATTTCTGGAGGTCACAACCAGTTTTTGCAGTTTTTGGTTTATTGGGCTTTTTGTTTATACAATCTGTTATAAACTGGTAGTGAACTCGATCTTATTGCATTTGCCATAATACCGATTCCTGGAATGCTGTGTTTTCAGTAAAGGGTGAAATTTCCCCTTCACTGAAATCTTCAATCATACAAAAAACATACAATATTGTAAATATATTTTCAGAATCTGCTCTAAACTTCATAAACTTTTTACTCCATATCTCACTTGTGTGTGTCATGTTAGTTCCAATTTGTGGCGTGCCATGTGCTTTGTTAATGATTGACGCTTATCTTTATTGCTGCATTTTAAATTTTATTACCCAAAAAAAAGTCAGTAAACAAAAAGAGTGAATTTGAGTGTAAAAGATAAGTTACAAATTATAGAAACATAAGACAAATTAAACTTAAGCAATATGTCTCAAAGCGAAGCAGCAGTAAAATTAGGAGTGCCTCAGTCATCTTTATCAAAATTATTAAAATCATGTTGCACATTAAACACCAACGTGGTTAGTGAAACCATAAAAAGGAAATGCCAAAGAGTAGATGAAGCTCTGTTCATTTGGTTCAAACAGGCCAGCTCATTTAATGCACCAATGAATCATAGCACTCTTCTTCAAAAAGCTAATGATTTTGCTGAAAAACTACACAGAGTTTAAGGCGACGAACAGATGGCAAATAAACACTGTGTACAAATTAAAACCAAAATTATATACAGCCAATAAATAATAAAAGAAAAAATGGAAAATTAATAAAAAGCGATAAAACATTCATGAAAATAAAAGTGAAAAAACAAGCATGAAGAAGCTCTCAAGACTACAAGCCTCACTAACCTAAACCTTTTTTTTTTTTTACTAGCTGAACATGAGTCTATTAAATTCCTGCTGGCCCCACTTGCTTGCAGAATGGCATTCACTCTAATGCAAAATTGTGGTGATTAGCAGCCAATCAGTGTGAAGCAGTGGGAAGAGCTAGATCTGGCAATCATTTGCTGTTGCAAAGATCCATACAATGCAAAGTCTTGTTCTAAAGTTTAACCTTCTCCTCTATTACATTTAACAGCATTCTTGTGGTTTCCACTAACTGAAATTTTGAAGGAACTAGTTTGACGTCAGTAAATACTACGAATTACACTTTTGATTCGGGTTTTTACCAGCAGGTAGTTTTGTCAAATGCATGAGGAGCTTCTTGTTTTTACTAGTAAGAACTGGTAGTAAAGGATTTCGGGTTTTTACTGTAACATTTCAATTAACTAATTATTTTAATTATATAAAATTTCCAATTAATATAAACAGTCCATTCAAAATCATGAAATTTATTACCTGATAGCCACAAAGAACTGCTACAGTAGCTCCAGCTTTAGCCATATGATAAAATCTGTGAAAAAGTTTGCCATCAAAATAATGCCAAGGCATTGCATCATGAATGGGAAAAGGAAAACCACAAGCAGATGCGACTGATGCAATAATAGAAACACCACGCATAAATATTGCTGCTAAGTGCACAGCACGAGGATTCACATAAGGTGCCTGAGTAAGAAATTTTCATAATTGAACATGTCATTCATTTATACTAAAAACATTTACTTTTTAAAGTAAATATCATCAGCATTAGTACATTTTTCTTAGTCTAATATGGCAAGTGTAAATAATGGCTAGAATATAATTTAATTTACAGTAACTAAAATATATTTTACAATAATGCAAACAATTGATTTCATTAATATGACTAATACACACCCTTGAATGATAAACTGAGGTTGCCATTTCTTTTTGAGATATCAAAATTATCATCTTGCAGTGGCTCTCTGATTTGAAGTATGTGAAAAACACCAGCATGGAGTTGAGCAGCACTTATCTCAGAGAAATTTGAAATTATGTACCATAAACAGTCTCCTTCTTTATCTGTGATATTAAAAATTTGTTACAGTAGTCCGTTTTGCATAATGAGTTTGTATAACCCAACTGTTATCCATAAAAGTATCTTGGTATCCAAGATCAACATTTTTTCACACAAGAATCTCAGACTGTCTTGAATTTTCTTTTAAGCATTGGGTATGGAATAGGAATATGTAATTAGAGCAGGGGGGGGTTACACAAAGTGTGGCCCACAAAAGTTTTGTATGCAGCTCATGGCCATTTTTATATTTAAATTTATTCAGAAGTGCTGTTTTCTAATTTGTATGCTGTGCAATGTATATACAAATCTGATATCACAGCATTAACCTAATATACATCCGTATACAATTTCTGTCGAGGCAGTGTTAGGTGGGTCAGAAAACTGCTAGCTTGGGGGGGATACACAGACAAAGGTTAACAGTGGCTGCAGGCAGAAGCAAAAGTGATTCTTGCACTGCTTCTATTAGAATGAGCAGCAGCCTGGAAAACAAGATAATGCAGATTTCAGGACTGCTGGGAGTCATAGTGGAACAAGTAAATACACCTAATTCTGTTTTTGCACGAACTTTTTTTACACGAATTTGGTTTAACACGAATTCAAAATAAATATTTCATTCTCTTTTTACGCGAGTCATTTTGATTTAACACGATTTCTATGAATTTTTTTTTGCCTAAATTCTAAGAAATTTTTTTTTTATTTGTGGCATATTAGTATCATTTCTATATTACACGCATCAATAGATTGGATAACTGCTAGTGTTTGCGTTTTGAAACGCGTGCTTTTGCTTACCAATGTTTACGTCTAGGTATCTATGAATCATCAACGTTTTTATTAATTTTGTGCACATCTACGGTATTCGTGCATTGTATCTTCAGCAGACATGTAGTAGTAAGCTCTATTTCAAAGTGAAAGAATCTTTAGTGAAATTTGTGCACATATAAATTTATTAATTTTGCCGATAGTCAATAAATTGTAAGTTTACAAAATTTTCATACCTTTTTTTATTAATTATAACTGAGATATTTTTCGGTAGCCCTTATATAATGTCGAATAATTCGCCTATTACCAAAATGAAAAGGAAAGCGATTTCTTTGGAACTTAAAATTCAAATTTTAGATCGTCTTGCAACTGGACAAGGGGCTACGTCTGTAGGAAGGCATTTTGGTGTACATGAAGCTACCGTAAGAACTATTAAGAAAAATGAAGCTGCAATTAGGAAGTCGGTATGTTCTGGAACAAAAGTAAGTGTTAATTCATCATCATATACAAGAGATATTGTCAAGGAAAAAATGGAAAAGGCCCTGGTAATGTGGATAGAAGATCAGTCACAAAAAAGAGTACCAGTAGATGGAAATGCCATCAAGCAAACAGCACTAAGAATTTACAGACAGATTAAAGAAAAGGAGCCAAGCACTTCATCTCAGTTAAACAGAAAGTATGAATTTTCTGCGAGAACAGGTTGGATGACAGGGTTTCTTAAAAGGAATGCTCTTCATAATATAAAAATTAAAGGTGAAACTGCATCTGCAGATGAATCGGCTGCTAAAGTATTCCCGCAGGAACTTGCAAAAATTATTGAAGATGGAGGATACACTCCTGATCAAGTGTGGAATGCAGATGAAACTGGTTTCTTCTGGAAACGAATGCCGAACAGAATGTATGTAGCCAAATTGCAGAAAACTGCTGGTGGTTTTAAGGTAGCTAAGGATCGTGTGACCTTATTATTTTCCTCCAACGCTTCAGGAGATCGTATGTTGAAACCACTGCTGGTAAATCGAGCCCTAAACCCACGTTCAATGAAAGGTGTAGATATCAATAAATTGTCTGTTCACTGGATGGCAAACAAGAAGGCCTGGGTGACCACTACTATTTTTACAGAATGGTTCAACAAATGTTTCGTCCCAGAAGTCAGACGTTATATGAATTTGAAAGGTCTCGAATTTAAAGTTCTTCTGATTCTTGACAATGCACCCGGCCATCCTGTCTTGGAACACCCAAATGTACAAATTTTATTTCTGCCACCTAATACTACATCTTTGATACAACCGCTAGACCAAGGTATAATTGCGACAATTAAAACATATTACGTAAAACGAACATTCCAACACGTTTTGGACAAACTGAATGATGAAACACTAACAGTCATTGATGTGTGGAAGAAATTCTCAATTATGGATTGTATCAATCAAGTTGGATTAGCGTTAACTGAATTAAAACCAGCAACTTTAAATGCGTGTTGGAAAGCGGTTTGGCCACAATGTGTAAAAAGCAAAGATCCCATCATCCCTAATACGACCGAATTTCCCAACATCATTACAATGGCACACAAAATTGGTGGAGAAGGATTCGATGATCTATCGTTTGAAGATATTGATGAATTGTTAACCGACAAAGCCCTAAGCGAAGATGAAATATTAGAGGTTGTCCTTGGGACTCCTTATCCCACAGAACGTAGTGATAATGAAGAAAATGATCCTGTTCTAAATGCAGATTTAATAAAAGAAGGTCTGGAACTGGCTAGAAAATTAGGTAATCATTTTGTCAAACATGACCCTAATGAGGAACGCGCTCGGAAGTTTCAACGCGAACTGAAGTTGTTGACAGCCTCTTACAGAGAATTATATAACGGACTAACCAAAACATGAACACAACGATTAATAACTGAATTCGTTCGTAAAACCGGTGAAACATCAGCACCAGAGGAGATTCGTGCTGATTTTGCTGAAGAGATCACAGAAAGAATTTCATTAATAGAGGAAGAAGACGATGTCCACAACATTTCTAGTGATGGCAGTGATATTCCAGTCGTACGCAAACGTATGCGCCGTTTATTATCAGAAAGTGGAAAATGAATAAAATCTTGTTATATGTAAAACAGATTTTTTTTGTTCATGAAGAATTTTTTTTCATTTCATATGCATACAAATTTATTTTAGTACGTTTTAATTACATATTATTACATGTGTATTTTGTTGAAATAAAATAATAAGCTTAAAACGAATATTTTATGTGTTTTTTTTTTAATTATTTTTAATGATTTTTTTAGATCCGGAACCAATCTTCTTTTCTTCCATAAATACAATGTCTTTTTTTACACGAATTTTTTTTACACGTATTTTTCAGGAACGTATCTATCGTGTAAAAACAGAATTAGGTGTACATGGGCCGTGTTAGGGTAACTAAGAGGAGTAGGAACAGGTGCATGTATACTTGCATGTACGCCAGTGCCAGGAGTATAGTTAATAAATTTGATGAGCTTGAAGTGTTAGTCAAGACATCAAAGGCAGATATTGTTGGGATATCAGAGATGTGGTCTCACACAGATATAAGCAGTGCAGAATTGGAATTTGGGGAGTACAATGTGTACAGAAAGGGAGGAGCGGTTATGCTGTTAGTATAGCTGTTGACGTTGGTGGAAAATGCAGTGTTCAGTCTCTTTGGTGTGAAATAAGCACTGGCAATGGAAAAATGAGAGTAGGTGTGTGTGTGTGTTATAGGCCTAATGAATCTGATGAGTATAATGAGCAATTGTGCAGAGAAATAGAGTGGGCCAGTAAATCAGAATGTCTTATAATGTGGAATTTTAACTTTCCAGATATTGACTGGAACTTGCTAGCAAGACTTTTATGAATTTATTGGATGACTGTTTATACGGCAACATGTTCGAAAGGCAACCAGAGGGAGTACTACTCTTGATCTGATTATCAGCAGTGATTATTCATGCATTAAGAATTTGCAGATAAAGGAACCACTGGGTGAGCTGATCACAATGTTTAAAAAATTATTTAAAGATGTAACTACCATCAAGGCTTTTGTACAGGTGACTGCAGTGGGATCAACTGATGATGTTACCAACATCGAATTCTAAATGGGAAGCCTTCAGGGACTTAATTTTGGAGGCTACTAGGCTTTTCATTCCAACTAAGAAATACTGTTCAAAATTTAGGCCTAAATGGATGTCAGATAAATTAATGAGGCTTGCAACAGAGAAGAAGAATGTATGGGATACATATAAAGTATCAGGTGACAGCCTATAAACTAGTCTGTAACCAAGTCACAAAGGAGGTTAGGCAGGCGAAGGCAGATAACAAGAAATCTTTGGCAAAGGATGCAAAGAAAAACAGCAAAGAGTTCTTTACTTTATGTATACTCTAGAAGGAAAAGGACCATTGCACTTAAAACTCCATCAACAACAACAACAAGGAAAGGGATGAATCAGATTGGACCACTTAACATCAGGGGAGTGCCAGAAGTTTATCAAATGCTAACAGGGAGCTAGGTGATTTTGTAATAACTGAGAGCAAACTGGAGGAGAAACCGTTGAAGTTAAACATAAGGAAGGCACCTGGGGTGGACGGAATCTATCCAGTTAAATTAATGGAGGCAGGAAAGGAAGTAAGCAAACCCTTAGGCCATAATTATGAGAGCTTCTTTGGATTCAGGGGAGGTCCCCATGGACTGGAGGTGTGCAAAGGTATCACCAATTCACAAAGGGGATTCAAAAGGTGACAAGTAACTACAGACCTGTTAGCTTAACTTATGTTCTGGGGAAAATATTGGAATCACTAGTTAAAGAAGCTCTGCAGGATCATCTAGACAAGACTGCAGTAATAGTTAAGACACAGCATGGGTTTGTTAAAGGGAGGTCTTGTCTGACCAATTTGATTGGATACTATGATGTGGTCACAAAGGAACTGAATGCCAAAAATAATTTTGATATAATATACTTGGATTTCAGGAAAGTTTTTGATACTGTTGCATATGGAAGACTGCTGCACAAATTGGAGAGGTATGGTATTAAGGGTAAGTTGCTACAATGGATAAAGGGATGGGTGAGTGGGAGACGACAGAGTGGTAATCCATGTACACTGCTCTTTGTGAACAAATGTTGTTAGTGGAGTTCCCAAGGGTTGGATGTTGGGCCCCATTGTTGTTTTGTATATTTATCAATGATATTGATGAAGGTATATCAGGTTTAATGTCCAAGTTTGCAGATGATATAAAGGTTGGCAGGGTTGTTAACAACAGCAAAGACAGTATGCTACTCCAACTGGATCTAGATAAGTTGGGAAAATGGGCTGAGAAGTGGCAACTGAAGTTTAACATTGACAAATGTGAAGTACTGCATATGGGTAGCGATAACCGAAGAGAAACGTACCAACTCTGTGGTACTAAACTCAAGGAAGTGGAAGGTGAAAAAGACCTGGGAGTAATTGTGCAGTCAAATATGGAGTTTGCTGATCAGTGCAGATGGGCTGCCAGGGCAGGTCATGGAGTCTTGTCAATGATATATAGGAATTTTGCTAGCAGGGACAGGGAGGTGATTATACCATTATACACGGCAATGGTCAGGCCACACCTAGAGTACTGTGTACAGGTCTGGAGGCTTCATTTTAGGAAGGATGTAGATTTGCTAGAACGAGTACAAAGGAGCGCAACAAGATTGGTCAGGGGAACAAAGGGGTGCTCTTACCAAGAAAGGCTTAAGTTCTGCAAATTGCAGCGCCTGGAGAGTAGGCACCTGTGAGGTGATCTGACTAAGGTGTATAAGGCCTTGAATGGGTTGAGCAAGCTGAATGCTGATGGGATTCTTCCTCTTGCTCAGACTAAGAACCTGAGGGGGCACAGTTTCAAATTGAGGAAAGATAGTTGTAGAACAGAAATTTGCCTTTAGCCAGCAGGTAGCTGATTGGTGGAACAGGTTTCCATCTTTTGTTGTGGAAGCTAATAGTCTAAAAAAATTTAAGGCTGAATGGAGGGGTGAAATGGGAGCTTTTTTTTTTTTTTTTGGCTGATGCTGCCTAAGCTTGCTTTCTTCCATTGTATGCCTCTACTAATGCTATGTCGTATTTTCATCAATTGGGCCTGCTGACAAAAAAGAGTACCACTGAATTAGGGAATAACTCCATCTTACACATTATTGGGATAATTTAAGGGTATGGAATAGAAAATGTGGGTGAGATGTTTCTGCTGAGTATTAAACCCCCTTTTAGGCTTGTCATCGAGCTGCAAATGTAGTAACTCCATTCTGATGGATCCTGTGTAACATCCAGTGCATTTATTTATCAGTGCAGAACACGAGATTCCCTCTTGCAATAGATGAGGGCAGATTATTTTTATTTATACAACAGAAATGATTAGAAAGAACCTAGTGTAAATAGATTCTTTTCACTCAACCTGGAGCCTAAAATCAAGCTAAATTCTTTTCTAGATCTGAGTCCCATACCAGCTCATTAAACTTCAAATTGTGTAAACTGTCGTGCCTTCTTTGATGTGGTTTAAACTTCACTAGTACCTTAACGTCCACTATGCTTAGTTATTCACAATCAGAATCTGTGTTGGGAAATATTGAAATTCAAAGGTTTGGCTGGGACTGAAAGAAAGGATAGATAGCAGATTTGCAACTGTATTACAGTATGCAACTGCACTTTGTAATAGTATGTAAGCATAACAGGCTGATGTGTGGTCAATGGGTTCATACCAAGAACCACGGGTACACCAGATGTAAGCCATTTTTATCTTTCATTAACCCACTATCTCACATTTTCAGCAAATGGCAAATAAAATGTCTCTTCTAGGTCAGAGGTTCTTAAACTTTTTTATCAATGACCCCTTTTCATAAGACAAAATTATTAGTAACCCCAGATTATTTTTTGTGACACACAGTTTAAGCCCCCTGTTCTAGGTCACCTATTCTAACACCAAAATAAGCAGCACAATACTTTCTTGAAAAAGTCTTCAGTACTATTTCTTACTATTCCTTCATGCAATTTCTTGGCAGGCAAGAATGATACATTATCTGGAAATGATCAATGATACATTATCTGGAACAAATTGCAGCAGATTTGCAAACTATACTGCAGATTAGTTTTTAGTGCTGCACCTTGTAATACCACCTTATTACAAGATGTAGCTGTTGTTGTTGTTATTTGGTTTTTAGGAGCATTAGCAACTAAGGCCATATTGCTCCTTGAATATGTGGTCTTCATTCCCTAACCTTTCCACATCCTCCATATTTGGTGGTGATGGGCTCGAACCCCTGTCTAATCACGAAGCACGTGCTATGCACTGCTGCTCCTTCCCACCTGGCTACGGAGGCGCCACACAAGGTGCAGCACCATTGATAATTATTACTGATAATAATGTAACATATTTATGATACATGTTAATGATAAAGTAATAATTAAAATGAATGAAATACTTCTTTTATTACTAGAAAATACAATTTGTGATATATATTATATATAGAAATTATGTACACTGCAGCAAATGCTGTAATACCATTTTTTGAAAACTTGGGCATATTATTATCATTATTAGCCATATGGTGCAAAGAAGCCTAAGGCTTATGTTGCACTAGCCAAAAAAAAAATTTCCGCATTACCCTGAGAGAGAGAGGTAGAAAGGAATCAGCAAGAAAGAGAAGAATGACGATATCCAGCTCAGGACCCTGGGTATGCCAACCCATACTCACCAAATGTGAGCTCCTGGGGTGCTATAAATAAATGAGTTGTTTTTGATAATCCCTCTTGGCAGGGAAATAAAACTGAGCTCAGAGTCTAGTCAGCAAAAATCACATATAATGTAGTCAGTGTTTCAGTCACTTTGGCATTTTTAAACTTGGTACAGTCAGTCCTCGTATAACATATGCTTACACTACACGAATTCGATCATACACGATTTATAAATAGGGGAGCGATATCATATATAACACGAACCGAATTCGCTTTTGTGTTTACAACAAATGGCAGTTGGACGTGGAATAACCCCAACCGAACACAACACGATAGGAATGAAGAGAAGATTCTGAAAATGTATTTATGTTTTTTAAATCAGTGAAGGGGAAACACATTTCACCATAATAACGTAAAATTCCAGCTATTGGTATTATGGCAAATGCAATTAGATCGAGTTTACTACCAGTTTATAACAGATTCCACTAGCAGGAATGCAACTGGAAATTGTTTTTATTGTTTTATTACTGTAGTGGCCTCCAGAAATGTGCTTTAGTAAAATGTGAGCTAGTGAGGTGTTAACAGAGTTGTCTCTGCCAGTGTTGTTTTTTCAGTTGCTACATGCACACAGCTTTGTTTGTGTATCAAGTGTGCCTCCTCATTTATTTTTAGGGAATAAATTGTGCTTTAGTCCCTAAAAATGTGTAAAATACTTAAAAGGTGTGAAAAGGAAGCATCCTGGTGAAGACACTACAGATTCAGAGAGAAAAAGAAAAGCAATATCGATAAACAGAGGCGGACTGGGTCGAAAAATCTGTAGTGGCCTCATACTAGCGTTTATGGCCAAAATCGCACCAGCCTCTGACCCACCATGGTTTCCCTGGTAAGGCTAATGGCCAGTCCGCCTCTGTCGATAGAGGAAAAAAAAATATGAAATGGTGAAACACTTTGAGTGAAATGAAAGACCATGTGATATTGCACACGCTACAGGCCTAAATAAGGCAATGCCGAGAATTACAAAGAATGCAGAGAAAATAAAAACTTTCATAGCAGGAACAACTCAAAGTATAATTAAACAATAACCTCCATTTTTTTACCAAATTTTTCACAGCAAATTTAATGATTAAATTAGTACAAAGTTAATGAAATATCACATTTATCCACACCAAAATTCAATTTAAACTGCAGCACAGTAGAAATACCACATACATTTTCCTTTCTCAAACTAAACAATATATTTTCTTTAAAAAGTCAGTGCTTCATCTGATTTCTTGGCATTAATAACGCATAATAGTTAAAAAAAAGACTAATTTTGGTTTGGTTAAACTACAAATATATGTACAGTAAAGTCTCACTAATTCGGACCGATTTTTTTTTTTCTTCCTTTTTAGTGTTGCTACACGAAATAGCTCTGTTTCTCAGTAATGATAAAATTTTGCCTTTAGATGTACTGTCCCAACAACAGTATTAAGACACTAAATGAAACAGCACCTAATTAGAAAAAAGAATTTTTATTATCAAGTATACCTGCCACAAGCTTGAGTGAAATCAATATCAGAAATCTTGCTCAATGCCTCCTATAAAGCTATGGTAGGCAATAAAACATCTTCAATTGGTGTTTGAAAACATCCCGAAGGTCTTCAACTGGATTTATATATGGGCTGAAAATAGCAGCATCACACTGTTCTCCTCAAACACTGTTGTTGTATGGACAATTATAATGACGTTAAAAATGCAGGAAGGCAAAATTGTCCAGAATGTCACAGCAGACAGCTGCATTCATAATTTCAGAAGACAACTAGCAGACTAATTCCAAGTGCATGCCATCCCCAGGTGCATCCATCTGACATCTGGACCATGTAGGGTGATTCATTACTCCATACCATCATCTACCAATGCTTCCATTCTCTGTACCAAGATAAGTTTTTATATGCATTACAGAGAAACAGCTTTGGCTTACAAGCAGTGACCACGGTAACCCATTCTATGAAACGTTCTACAACACTTATTCCAGTTCTGTTAACTGCTTCTTGAGTTAAAAGTGCCTTTGCAATTTCAAAGTAATGATAAAATTGCAATTTCGTTAGTGTGCTCTAGGCCATAATGTCTGTTGACACGACATTGTCCTCTGACAGTATAGTATTTATTTGAATTGATCTGAGATCTCTACAGGTGAAACCAAGAAATGGAGAAGAGGTTAAAAACACTGATTGAAATCTCTTTCAATATTCCACGGGGTATCTTTCCATCCATATATGTTTGTCAAAGTACCATGGTTTCATTCATGGATTTTTCAGGTAATCACTTATTACTAGTTTGGAGAGGTTTCGATTTGAATCCCACCAGAGACTAAAGGAATTCTTAAAGGCTTCAGTTTGGAATGAACTGGCTAATCTTGGGTAAAGGGAGTAGATTTTCATGCAAATTGGCCCATAAACACATACTTGTACAGACATAATATACTCAGGGCAATATGTCGTTAGTTGCTAATGTGCTAAAACAATAGTACTGGGGACTATTAATGTATTAATTTGGGATGAATGGTCGCATTCCTTTCTGTCTTATGCTAGCATATGGCATTTCCAACTGATTTGAGATAGCTGATTTTTGTTCTCAAATGTTTTGTTATGTGGTAAATGGAGTTGCCTGCTATGGGATAACCTATTATTGAAAAAGTTTCTATTATTAAAAGGAAAGGGCAATAATCTGCTTAGTTCAAAAATGTTTAAAATTATAGCACAACTCTTCTGAAATTTGCTGTGAAAAACTATAAGTTAAGAATTAAATTTGTGGAAATGCACTTGCCCATCATCTAATGATACCCTACCCCTCCATAACTTACAAACACACTTCTGTCCCTGTAGCCCATTCTGTTCACACAAACATGAAAATCAAGCTCTTTTTCTTTTTTTCAAACAGAAGTTTACAATGAATATAACTGTGGACACACCCATGAAATTGAGCATCTGCTTGATCAGCAGATAAAAGAAAATGCTGTTTTTGTGTGACTGGGACAGTAGGGCAAATGCATCAACACCTAAAGAAAATTACATGATCACCTGGCTGACAAACTTATGAGCTTGAACGTTTCACTTCTTACATTCCATTTAAACTAGTCTATGAATCAGTTTGTAAAGCTCAATAAAATAACTTCAAGTATATTTTCAAAGAATTCCCATTTTTTTCTTTATTTCTAAAAAAAATTGTTTGTTTTGATTTCTGCTTGGAATATAACAATGCACAAACTGTTAAGAATGGATTGTATTAATTATTATATGAATTTATTTTTTAATGAAAATTTGAAAATGTGTTTTTTACACAGGTAATTTTAAAAAAAAACACTTAATTCTGTTCAAAATTTAAAACATTATAAACATAAAATGTAAACATGAAATTATTAGTCACTTGTAGTTCACAAATTCATTAAGGTAAAAAAATTTCAAACCTGAACATGCACACATTTCTGAATATATATTATGTATATAAATATATATATAAATGTACTTGTGCACAACAACAAAAAAAAAAAAAAAAAGTTGCAAAAGTGGTGTGTGCTGCATCTGACAGGTGTTATGTAATTACTCTGTGAAAACTGTAAAATTTAACTTAAACTCAGTCTAGTATAAGGAATTTCTATATTTAGGAGGGTAGACAAAGTTTCAGACAAAGAACCAAAAATATTCATGCAAAGATTCTTTTTTGGGATAGACCTATGAGGTGTAGCATCACTGCAGGGTTAGAGGAAGACCAATCTTTTGTGAGGTCCTCGAATCAGGAAGATAATAGCGGACAAACAGCTTCAAGGAACAGCGAAGCAAACTGAAAAAGATGGACAGATTGGCCTCAGACATGTTATTTCAGAATTTCTTGGAGAGCAAGAATGACTGAAATTTATAAATGGTTGTTGAAATTGTGCTAACTGAATTTTAAGAACTGAGTTGGGTTGCCTTATGAGCTTGAACGTTTCACTTACATTCCATTTAAACTACTTTCCCAAAATAAACTTTTGTTAAGTACAGTAAGGATTGTACAGTAAATTTTTCCAGATACTAAGGCAATGAAAGAGGGATATCAAGAAAGCTGGAATGTCAACACGATGGCTGATTACATACCAGGGGTTAGTGAAAGAGAGACCTCTAGCAAAACCACCAAAAAAATTAAAAAAGAATGGATATCTAAGTACAGTAAACCCTCGATTTAATGACTAATAGGGAAGAAGGGGTGTCTGTTAATACAAAGTTCGTTAAATCAAATGTAACCTTGGGGGAGCATAAAAAAAAAGGCTTTAATACAATATACAGCACTGTACAATATAAAATTATTAAATTATAATAAAGAATATGTAATATTCTGTTGTAAATATAAAATGTTGCAATTTGACCTTTGATTTACAGATATCAGAAACAGTTCGTTTTTTTTATGCTGTAAATTTCACAAACACGTGCTGTTGAGACGCCTTGTTCTAATTTCTCAATTAGCTCTAATTTCTGTGCCACATTTAAGTTCACACGCTTTCTTTTAACTCCTCTATCACTTGAAAAATTATTTAATTAGATAGTATGAACCAGAGCTATAATGCTCAATACATTCTACGTTGATATCAATATTTGTAAAATAATAAGAGAGTTTACCTCAATATAGTATGTAGAACACTTCCGTATAATACTCTCCAGAAATTAAAATGAAAAACTTACATTAGAGTAACAAATAATTAAAAATCAATTTAACACAATAAAACTCAATTTAAAAATAAGAAAAATAAGAAAATTAATTAAAAGAATTTAACAAAAAAAAATTGCAAAACGATTTTCCTTCCTGAAGCTGAGAACGCTTTTCGACCATATGTTGTGATCACAGGAATGAAAATTACCGAATAGGCGTGAGTATGAAACTTAAATAGGGATTATTTGTCTTCGCACACGTGCGTAAAAGCCCATGAATCGGAGATGAAATATGGCCAACGAACATTAACAGAATTTGTGTAATTTAATTTCTAAGGTTTCTGCAATTAACATTTGCGTATAATTACATTGGACACTAAGTATTTTGGCCTCATTAAATAAAAAAGTATGTTTTTCGTTAATGGCGTGAAAGGCTAATTCTGACCCTGCCGAACGAGAAGCACAAACTGAGGCCACATGTTGATTAACACGAATATTCAAAGGAAAATGCATCGAACCCTGGTAAGACAAGTCGCAATCACCACAAGAAATGATGTATACCAGGTCATTAATTTGTGTTGCGAACAAGGAAAGGACTGAGCGATTGTTCAGTATAGTGTGTAATTTCCGTATTGGCCTGGCTACAATTTTAAATTCAGTTCACATTCAACAGCAAATCCTGTTGAATGTGATTAAAAGTTTCTCATTGGTAAAATAGTCTGTGATTTGGAGTCAAAAATCACAGATTATTTTACCAACAGTCTGTGATTTTTGACTCTGACAGAGATACACTGGACACAAAGCAATTAACAACAGAATATTTTATTGAAGAGTTGGGTATAAAGATATTTAACCTTTCCTGTCATCACTACATTGCTATACATCAAAGCTACCATTTGAAGTCAACAAAGGTAAGGCTAATGAGAATTGGTCATCTTGATGGATTTTGCAGAAAATTATTCATTTGTTGTGCAAGATGCTGTTCAAGGGTTCCACTGGGAGAATAGCTAGGCTACATTGCATCCATTTGTCATTTATTACAAGGATGTTGAACTTCAGAATATAAGTTTCTGCATAATCAGTGACTGCCTTTGACATGACACAACTGAAGTGCATGTTTTTCTAACCAACTTAACTGAATATTTGAAGAGTTTCATTACAGAAATCAGGCACATTTACTACTTCAGTGATGGTTATGCAGCTCAATACAAGAATTTCAAGAATTTTATTAACTCGTGTCATCATCAGAAGGATTTTGATATCAGTGCTGAATGGAATTTCTTTGGCACTAGCCATGGCAAGTCACCATGTGATGGAATTTGTAGGACAATAAAACAATTGGCAGCACGTGCAAGTCTCCAACGCCCAATTGAAAACCAAATCCTGACACCAAGAAACATGTTTGAATTTTGTGACAAGCGTGTGACGAATAAAATTCTGTTCTGTTTCTAAAGAGGAAATTGAGCAAGTAAGGCCATTTCAAGAGAAAAAATTCATAGACGGTCATACTATTGCTGAAACCAGAGAAAATCATCACTTCATTCCTATTGATGCAAGATAGATTCGTGTTTGCAGAGTATCAAATGACACACTATCATCATTTGTAGCTCATGTAGATCAGACTAGTGAAACCAATAATCAGTATGTGCCAATTGTTAATTTACAACCTGGCCAATACATTTCCTGTATCGATGGCAATAACTTGTGGATTGGAAATATGTGTGAAATTTCATTTGAAGAACATGATGTATTGGTTCATGCATCCTCATGGAGCAGCTCGCTCATTTCACCGGCCTGCTAGACAAGATGTCTGCTGGATTCCTGAACAAATTATTGCCAATCTTCCAGCCTCAAAAACAACAACAATGGGACGACAATATAGCTTGCCTCAAGTAGTAATATTAACCATCAATGAAAAATTCCAGTCCGTTATGAAGGAGTGATTCAATAAATTTTGTTGCAGTTATAACTTCTTTCAAGCTTAGAAACCAAGAGAACATCTTTATACTTGGAATCCTGAATAAACACCACTTTTCAGGCTTAGGAACTTGCACTAAAGAAACCCATGCAATTTCTTTTCTTGCCATTTGCACCCCCATTGTAAAAAAATACAAATCTTTTTGTGCATTGGCAATATATCCTTTCTCCTTAAACCAAAGGGCAGAGTAACTGCAGAAAATTTCACTTTGTAAATGCAATAGTTCTGTCCTTATTGAGATGTGAAACTTCATCAAAAAAGTATGCAAATATTATGTGGAAAATATAAAATGTTTAAGGCCATTTTTTAGACCTTAAGTAGCAAGACACAAAACTGAAAAACCATGATTCTTGTTGCTTAAAACCTGCTCTTTCCAATGGTGGCAAAAAAACAAGAGAATTGAAGGTGTCCCACATTAAGATATTTGCCCCTTAAGATAGGTCAAATTTTGATTTTCAGGTTTTTTTTTTATGTGAACCCCAAACACGAGAGGTATTAGAGCCTATAGTACTTAGTACCGTGCTTGGGTTGGAGGTTGAGAAGACGAAAGAAGATATTTGTTGACATCAGACTTGAACTTCTGTAGACTGTAATTTTAAGGAAATACGTATGAAGGAAGGTTGTTCTAGAAAACGGCAGTTGAATGAATAAATGAGGAAGATGAAAAGTTGGTTCTGTGGGTTTGAAGTTGAACAGTAAATGGATGTTGGCTGGTGGCGGCATGTGTTCGGACTGTTTTGAAAGAGAGAGTGGGAATTATAGAAGCCAATTCAGAAGAACAGTGCCCATGGAAGTATCTGTAGAAGAGGCATGCAGCAGAAACAGTACATCTATGAGAAAGCGAGTGGGGAGACTCTGTTAGAGATGAATCATTAATTAACCTAACTGCCCTCTTCTGAATGGAATCAAGAAGCCTGAGAGAGGTTTTGGGGGCACCACCCCATATGTGGGAACAATATTCCATGGCAGGGCGGATTCGCGATTTATACAGAGTGAGCAGCTGTTTGGAAGAAAGGTAACGCCAAGAGCGAAAGAGAAAACCAAGTTTCTTAGATGCAGACGAAGCAATATTTCTAATGTGCTTGTGCCAAGAGAGATTAGAAGTCAGGGTAATCCCCAAAACAGATATATAATTTTGCCTAGAAATCAGAGTGTCACTAAAGATGAGCATAGGAGCAGAAGAATCCTTTTTGCGAGATATAAGACAAGACTGAGTTTTAGATGGGTTGAAATCAACTAAGTTGTCTTTGCCCAACTGGAGAATTACCTGAAGATTGACATTTGAGGAATTGGTAGCAGATTTTTGTGAAGTTGAAGCTGATTGAGAAGGACAAGGTTTCTCAAAATGGAAAGTGGAATGCAATGTGCTATCATCGGCAAAACAATGGATAGGATTTCCAGTCAATGGAAGAAGGTCATTAATATACAAGAGAAAAAGAGTGGGGGAAAGACCTGAACCTTGGGGGACACCGACATTAGTGGAGAAGTTAGAAGACAGAGAGCCATCTACCATCACCCTCAGTGAGCGATCAGAGAGAAAACTGGATAACCAATTACTAAAAACAGTTGGCAAACCATAAGATGGAAGCTTGTTTAGAAGACCTTTATGCCAAACCAATCGAAAGCCTTTGAGATGTCAAGAGCAACTACTTGTGTTTCACCGAACCTTTCCATTGAATTAGTCCATAAATGGGTAACATAAGCCAGATATCACCACTGACGGAATCCATACTGGCGATCGTTGATCAGGTGGAAGATTTCTAGGTAGTTTAACAGTTGGCGGTTAATTGATTTCTACATTACTTTAAAAAGAGTAGAAGTAATTGCAATGGGACGATAATTGGATGTGAGGGATTTGTCACCCTTTTTAGGAACTGGCTGGATATGAGCAAATTTCCAAGCAGAAGGAAAAACACCTTCGGAATAAGAAAGTGAAAAAAGGCGGCAAAGAATAGGAGTAAGTTCTGGAGCACAGGTTTTGAGAACAAGTGGAGAAATATCATCAGGACCTGGAGCTTTCTTAGCATCAAGATTCATCAAAATCCTTCTGACATCCTTTTGACGGAAGACCACAAGAGGCATTGATACCAAGATCATTAATACATGAGCTGGAAGAAAAATGGGATGCTAGCAGGTCAGCTTTATCCTTGGCTGAAGTGACAACAGAACCCTCTGGTTTGGACAGAGGTGGGTGCAGAGATGGGCAAAAGTTGCGGCCAATTGCTTTGGCAAGAGACCAGAATGCTCGGCTACCATTAGGGCAAGAAGCAAGTTTTCTACTCTTAGCCTGTTCAAACTCTAGTTTGGACTGATTAATAACTGCTTTACAATTGTTGCGAGCTTTGGTGTAGGCAGAAAATGAAACTGAAGAATTAGAAACAAGCCAATTACAATATGCAACATTCTTCTCTTGAACAGCCTTAGCACATTTATCGGAAAACCAAGGTTTAGATAAAGAACGAGATTTTAAAGTGGAGTGTGGGATAAAGGATTCCATTCCTGCAAGAATAATTTCACTGACACGATCTGAGCAAACTTTAACATCAGAAGTTTTGAAACAGTAATCAGACCAAGGAAAAGAAGAAAAGAAATCTCTCGCAGGTTATCCCATTTTGCATTCTTGTAATGCCAAACAACACGAGGTTGGGAATGGCCATGAGATAAAGGTTCCATTGGAGAAGAGACAATCACCAAGTTGTGATCTGAAGTGCCTAAAGGACCTCTCTTCAACCGTGTACTTAGAAGGGTTGTTTGTGAGAAAAAGATCAAGCGTGTTAGCTGTATGATTAGGATTGTCCGGTATTCTTGTAGATAATTGAAAATCTGTGCAAGGTCATTAGTAATTGCAAAAGCCTCAGCATCTCGACCTGCTGGGTCGGTGTGACTAGAAAACGGAAGCCAGCTGGAGTTGTGAACATTAAAATCACCAAGGAAAATTACCTCACTGTTAGGAAAGTTGGACTGGAGAAAGTCAAGTTGCAAAGAGAGGAAGTCAAAGAGCTCCAAGTGATTAGTGGAGTTGGGAGAACGGTAGAGCCAACAGATGAATTTGACACAATGAGGTAGAGAGATTTTAAGCCAGAGAAGATCAAAGAGAGGAGATTCCAAATTGCCAAGTCTCTGACAGGGAATATTAGAACAGACATATGCACAAGTACCACCTTTGAGGCGAAAGGAATCATACAGCGAATAATTTGGGCATCTGACATGAGCAGTAGTTGAATCAACCGATAACTGAGATTCTGTCAGAAAAAGTACATGTGGTTTGGCAGACTGCAAGTGGAAATGGACATCGTTGAGATTAGAACTGAGACCACGTATATTTGTGAAATGAATTAGGAAGTGCTTGGGAGGTTTAGATCTTTTCGCAGATAAGCTTGCTCTATTAGTTTGACAATTCATGGTGTATTCAATAGTAAGAAAAAGTAGGTGGGACATGCTGTATGAAGTAATGAAATTTTTGGATATGGCGTACACGTGGTAAGAATATACCCAGATCCTTGACATAACATGGCTTCTACAATGCTCCCCGCATACACACTACTCAGACTCCCTCCAGTTACTATCTGGCAGAGTAGAGGTAGCAAGATTATACAGTAGCTGATCCGGAAGCCTCCTAGAGAGTTACCAATAGGTTTGGTCCGGTGTACTAACTAGCGGCCGGCCTGCGAACACCGTTTTAGAGCTGTACCCTCAAAATGTAAGGAATATTGGATCTTGCCACGACGTTCATCATA